>NW_026777592.1:0-193288 GCF_028023285.1 Balaenoptera ricei
TAGAGAGTGGGATAGGTTTACTAACTACCCTAACCCTAATGCGTAGCCTAACCCTAACCCCTACCCTAACCCTAACACGTACCCTAATCCTAACCCGTACCCTAAACCGAGCCCTAACCCTAACACGAACCCTAACCCTAACCCTAACCCATACCCTACGCCGTACCCGAACCCCTCCCCGAACCCCTACCCTAAGCCGTACCCTAACCCTAACCCTAAGCCTAACCCTAACCCTAGGCTACCCTTGACTGCTTCTGCCTCCAATAGATTTCCTAAGCACTAGTGTTTTAAGGAACAGCTTAAAAAGAGAATCCTAATGTGATTTCTTTATAATGTATGTGTTCCTTATTTTATCCTAGTGTCTAAACTCTTCTCCATGGCTGGACCCGCAAATAATATTCCTTTACGTGCTAAGGGGTATCTAGAGAGTGGGATAGGTTTAATAACTACCCTAACCCTAACACGTACCCTAATCCTAACCCGTACCCTGAACCGAGCCCTAACCCTAACACTAACCCTAACCCTAACCCTAACCCATACCCTACGCCGTACCCGAACCCCTCCCCGAACCCGTACCCTAAGCCGTACCCTAAGCCTAACCCTAAGCCTAACCCTAACCCTAGGCTACCCTTGACTGCTTCTGCCTCCAATAGATTTCCTAAGCACTAGTGTTTTAAGAAACAGCTTAAAAAGAGAATCCTAATGTGATTTCTTTATAATGGGTGTGTTCCTTATCTTATCCTAGTGTCTAAACTCTTCTCCATGGCTGGACCCCCAAATAATATTCCTTTACGTGCTAAGCGGTATCTAGAGAGTGGGATAGGTTTAATAACTACCCTAACCCTAACACGTACCCTAACCCTAACCCCTACCCTAACCCTAACACGTACCCTAATCCTAACCCGTACCCTGAACCGAGCCCTAACCCTAACACTAACCCTAACCCTAACCCTAACCCATACCCTACGCCGTACCTGAACCCCTCCCCGAACCCGTACCCTAAGCCGTACCCTAAGCCTAACCCTAAGCCTAACCCTAACCCTTGGCTACCCTTGACTGCTTCTGCCTCCAACAGATTTCCTAAGCACTAGTGTTTGAAGGAACAGCTTAAAAAGAGAATCCTAATGTGATTTCTTTATAATGGGTGTGTTCCTTATCTTATCCTAGTGTCTAAACTCTTCTCCATGGCAGGACCCCCAAATAATATTCCTTTACGTGCTAAGGGGTATCTAGAGAGTGGGATAGGTTTAATAACTACCCTAACCCTAACGCGTACCCTAACCCTAACCCCTACCCTAACCCTAAAACGTACCCTAATCCTAACCCGTACACTAAACCGAGCCCTAACCCTAACACTAACCCTAACCCTAACCCTAACCCATACCCTACGCCGTACCCGAACCCCTCCCCGAACCCGTACCCTAAGCCGTACCCTAAGCCTAACCCTAAGCCTAACCCTAACCCTAGGCTACCCTTGACTGCTTCTGCCTCCAATAGATTTCCTAAGCACTAGTGTTTGAAGGAACAGCTTAAAAAGAGAATCCTAATGTGATTTCTTTATAATGGGTGTGTTCCTTATCTTATCCTAGTGTCTAAACTCTTCTCCATGGCTGGACCCCCAAATAATATTCCTTTACGTGCTAAGGGGTATCTAGAGAGTGGGATAGGTTTAATAACTACCCTAACCCTAACACGTACCCTAACCCTAACCCCTACCCTAACCCTAACACGTACCCTAATCCTAACCTGTACCCTGAACCGAGCCCTAACCCTAACACTAACCCTAACCCTAACCCTAACCCATACCCTACGCCGTACCCGAACCCCTCCCCGAACCCATACCCTAAGCCGTACCCTAAGCCTAACCCTAAGCCTAACCCTAACCCTAGGCTACCCTTGACTGCTTCTGCCTCCAATAGATTTCCTAAGCACTAGTGTTTTAAGAAACAGCTTAAAAAGAGAATCCTAATGTGATTTCTTTATAATGGGTGTGTTCCTTATCTTATCCTAGTGTCTAAACTCTTCTCCATGGCTGGACCCCCAAATAATATTCCTTTACGTGCTAAGGGGTATCTAGAGAGTGGGATAGGTTTAATAACTACCCTAACCCTAACACGTACCCTAACCCTAACCCCTACCCTAACCCTAACACGTACCCTAATCCTAACCCGTACCCTGAACCGAGCCCTAACCCTAACACTAACCCTAACCCTAACCCTAACCCATACCCTACGCCGTACCCGAACCCCTCCCCGAACCCGTACCCTAAGCCGTACCCTAAGCCTAACCCTAAGCCTAACCCTAACCCTAGGCTACCCTTGACTGCTTCTGCCTCCAACAGATTTCCTAAGCACTAGTGTTTGAAGGAACAGCTTAAAAAGAGAATCCTAATGTGATTTCTTTATAATGGGTGTGTTCCTTATCTTATCCTAGTGTCTAAACTCTTCTCCATGGCTGGACCCCCAAATAATATTCCTTTACGTGCTAAGGGGTATCTAGAGAGTGGGATAGGTTTAATAACTACCCTAACCCTAACGCGTACCCTAACCCTAACCCCTACCCTAACCCTAACACGTACCCTAATCCTAACCCGTACCCTGAACCGAGCCCTAACCCTAACACTAACCCTAACCCTAACCCTAACCCATACCCTATGCCGTACCCGAACCCCTCCCCGAACCCGTACCCTAAGCCGTACCCTAAGCCTAACCCTAAGCCTAACCCTAACCCTAGGCTACCCTTGACTGCTTCTGCCTCCAATAGATTTCCTAAGCACTAGTGTTTGAAGGAACAGCTGAAAAAGAGAATCCTAATGTGATTTCTTTATAATGGGTGTGTTCCTTATCTTATCCTAGTGTCTAAACTCTTCTCCATGGCTGGACCCCCAAATAATATTCCTTTACATGCTAAGGGGTATCTAGAGAGTGGGATAGGTTTAATAACTACCCTAACCCTAACGCGTACCCTAACCCTAACCCCTACCCTAACCCTAAAACGTACCCTAATCCTAACCCGTACACTAAACCGAGCCCTAACCCTAACTCAAACCCTAACCCTAACCCTAACCCATACCCTACGCTGTACCCGAACCCCTCCCCGAACCCGTACCCTAAGCCGTACCCTAAGCCTAACCCTAAGCCTAACCCTAACCCTAGGCTACCCTTGACTGCTTCTGCCTCCAATAGATTTCCTAACCACTAGTGTTTGAAGGAACAGCTTAAAAAGAGAATCCTAATGTGATTTCTTTATAATGGGTGTGTTCCTTATCTTATCCTAGTGTCTAAACTCTTCTCCATGGCTGGACCCGCAAATAATATTCCTTTACATGCTAAGGGGTATCTAGAGAGTGGGATAGGTTTACTAACTACCCTAACCCTAATGCGTACCCTAACCCTAACCCCTACCCTAACCCTAACACGTACCCTAATCCTAACCCGTACCCTAAACTGAGCCCTAACCCTAACACGAACCCTAACCCTAACCCTAACCCATACCCTACGCCGTACCCGAACCCCTCCCCGAACCCCTACCCTAAGCCGTACCCTAACCCTAACCCTAAGCCTAACCCTAACCCTAGGCTACCCTTGACTGCTTCTGCCTCCAATAGATTTCCTAAGCACTAGTGTTTTAAGGAACAGCTTAAAAAGAGAATCCTAATGTGATTTCTTTATAATGTATGTGTTCCTTATTTTATCCTAGTGTCTAAACTCTTCTCCATGGCTGGACCCGCAAATAATATTCCTTTACGTGCTAAGGGGTATCTAGAGAGTGGGATAGGTTTAATAACTACCCTAACCCTAACACGTACCCTAATCCTAACCCGTACCCTGAACCGAGCCCTAACCCTAACACTAACCCTAACCCTAACCCTAACCCATACCCTACGCCGTACCCGAACCCCTCCCCGAACCCGTACCCTAAGCCGTACCCTAAGCCTAACCCTAAGCCTAACCCTAACCCTAGGCTACCCTTGACTGCTTCTGCCTCCAATAGATTTCCTAAGCACTAGTGTTTTAAGAAACAGCTTAAAAAGAGAATCCTAATGTGATTTCTTTATAATGGGTGTGTTCCTTATCTTATCCTAGTGTCTAAACTCTTCTCCATGGCTGGACCCCCAAATAATATTCCTTTACGTGCTAAGCGGTATCTAGAGAGTGGGATAGGTTTAATAACTACCCTAACCCTAACACGTACCCTAACCCTAACCCCTACCCTAACCCTAACACGTACCCTAATCCTAACCCGTACCCTGAACCGAGCCCTAACCCTAACACTAACCCTAACCCTAACCCTAACCCATACCCTACGCCGTACCCGAACCCCTCCCCGAACCCGTACCCTAAGCCGTACCCTAAGCCTAACCCTAAGCCTAACCCTAACCCTAGGCTACCCTTGACTGCTTCTGCCTCCAACAGATTTCCTAAGCACTAGTGTTTGAAGGAACAGCTTAAAAAGAGAATCCTAATGTGATTTCTTTATAATGGGTGTGTTCCTTATCTTATCCTAGTGTCTAAACTCTTCTCCATGGCTGGACCCCCAAATAATATTCCTTTACGTGCTAAGGGGTATCTAGAGAGTGGGATAGGTTTAATAACTACCCTAACCCTAACGCGTACCCTAACCCTAACCCCTACCCTAACCCTAAAACGTACCCTAATCCTAACCCGTACACTAAACCGAGCCCTAACCCTAACACTAACCCTAACCCTAACCCTAACCCATACCCTACGCCGTACCCGAACCCCTCCCCGAACCCGTACCCTAAGCCGTACCCTAACCCTAACCCTAAGCCTAACCCTAACCCTAGGCTACCCTTGACTGCTTCTGCCTCCAATAGATTTCCTAAGCACTAGTGTTTGAAGGAACAGCTTAAAAAGAGAATCCTAATGTGATTTCTTTATAATGGGTGTGTTCCTTATCTTATCCTAGTGTCTAAACTCTTCTCCATGGCTGGACCCCCAAATAATATTCCTTTACGTGCTAAGGGGTATCTAGAGAGTGGGATAGGTTTAATAACTACCCTAACCCTAACACGTACCCTAACCCTAACCCCTACCCTAACCCTAACACGTACCCTAATCCTAACCTGTACCCTGAACCGAGCCCTAACCCTAACACTAACCCTAACCCTAACCCTAACCCATACCCTACGCCGTACCCGAACCCCTCCCCGAACCCATACCCTAAGCCGTACCCTAAGCCTAACCCTAAGCCTAACCCTAACCCTAGGCTACCCTTGACTGCTTCTGCCTCCAATAGATTTCCTAAGCACTAGTGTTTTAAGAAACAGCTTAAAAAGAGAATCCTAATGTGATTTCTTTATAATGGGTGTGTTCCTTATCTTATCCTAGTGTCTAAACTCTTCTCCATGGCTGGACCCCCAAATAATATTCCTTTACGTGCTAAGGGGTATCTAGAGAGTGGGATAGGTTTAATAACTACCCTAACCCTAACACGTACCCTAACCCTAACCCCTACCCTAACCCTAACACGTACCCTAATCCTAACCCGTACCCTGAACCGAGCCCTAACCCTAACACTAACCCTAACCCTAACCCTAACCCATACCCTACGCCGTACCCGAACCCCTCCCCGAACCCGTACCCTAAGCCGTACCCTAACCCTAACCCTAAGCCTAACCCTAACCCTAGGCTACCCTTGACTGCTTCTGCCTCCAACAGATTTCCTAAGCACTAGTGTTTGAAGGAACAGCTTAAAAAGAGAATCCTAATGTGATTTCTTTATAATGGGTGTGTTCCTTATCTTATCCTAGTGTCTAAACTCTTCTCCATGGCTGGACCCCCAAATAATATTCCTTTACGTGCTAAGGGGTATCTAGAGAGTGGGATAGGTTTAATAACTACCCTAACCCTAACGCGTACCCTAACCCTAACCCCTACCCTAACCCTAACACGTACCCTAATCCTAACCCGTACCCTGAACCGAGCCCTAACCCTAACACTAACCCTAACCCTAACCCTAACCCATACCCTATGCCGTACCCGAACCCCTCCCCGAACCCGTACCCTAAGCCGTACCCTAAGCCTAACCCTAAGCCTAACCCTAACCCTAGGCTACCCTTGACTGCTTCTGCCTCCAATAGATTTCCTAAGCACTAGTGTTTGAAGGAACAGCTGAAAAAGAGAATCCTAATGTGATTTCTTTATAATGGGTGTGTTCCTTATCTTATCCTAGTGTCTAAACTCTTCTCCATGGCTGGACCCCCAAATAATATTCCTTTACATGCTAAGGGGTATCTAGAGAGTGGGATAGGTTTAATAACTACCCTAACCCTAACGCGTACCCTAACCCTAACCCCTACCCTAACCCTAAAACGTACCCTAATCCTAACCCGTACACTAAACCGAGCCCTAACCCTAACTCAAACCCTAACCCTAACCCTAACCCATACCCTACGCTGTACCCGAACCCCTCCCCGAACCCGTACCCTAAGCCGTACCCTAAGCCTAACCCTAAGCCTAACCCTAACCCTAGGCTACCCTTGACTGCTTCTGCCTCCAATAGATTTCCTAACCACTAGTGTTTGAAGGAACAGCTTAAAAAGAGAATCCTAATGTGATTTCTTTATAATGGGTGTGTTCCTTATCTTATCCTAGTGTCTAAACTCTTCTCCATGGCTGGACCCGCAAATAATATTCCTTTACATGCTAAGGGGTATCTAGAGAGTGGGATAGGTTTACTAACTACCCTAACCCTAATGCGTACCCTAACCCTAACCCCTACCCTAACCCTAACACGTACCCTAATCCTAACCCGTACCCTAAACCGAGCCCTAACCCTAACACGAACCCTAACCCTAACCCTAACCCATACCCTACGCCGTACCCGAACCCCTCCCCGAACCCCTACCCTAAGCCGTACCCTAACCCTAACCCTAAGCCTAACCCTAACCCTAGGCTACCCTTGACTGCTTCTGCCTCCAATAGATTTCCTAAGCACTAGTGTTTTAAGGAACAGCTTAAAAAGAGAATCCTAATGTGATTTCTTTATAATGTATGTGTTCCTTATTTTATCCTAGTGTCTAAACTCTTCTCCATGGCTGGACCCGCAAATAATATTCCTTTACGTGCTAAGGGGTATCTAGAGAGTGGGATAGGTTTAATAACTACCCTAACCCTAACACGTACCCTAATCCTAACCCGTACCCTGAACCGAGCCCTAACCCTAACACTAACCCTAACCCTAACCCTAACCCATACCCTACGCCGTACCCGAACCCCTCCCCGAACCCGTACCCTAAGCCGTACCCTAAGCCTAACCCTAACCCTAGGCTACCCTTGACTGCTTCTGCCTCCAATAGATTTCCTAAGCACTAGTGTTTTAAGAAACAGCTTAAAAAGAGAATCCTAATGTGATTTCTTTATAATGGGTGTGTTCCTTATCTTATCCTAGTGTCTAAACTCTTCTCCATGGCTGGACCCCCAAATAATATTCCTTTACGTGCTAAGCGGTATCTAGAGAGTGGGATAGGTTTAATAACTACCCTAACCCTAACACGTACCCTAACCCTAACCCCTACCCTAACCCTAACACGTACCCTAATCCTAACCCGTACCCTGAACCGAGCCCTAACCCTAACACTAACCCTAACCCTAACCCTAACCCATACCCTACGCCGTACCCGAACCCCTCCCCGAACCCGTACCCTAAGCCGTACCCTAAGCCTAACCCTAAGCCTAACCCTAACCCTAGGCTACCCTTGACTGCTTCTGCCTCCAACAGATTTCCTAAGCACTAGTGTTTGAAGGAACAGCTTAAAAAGAGAATCCTAATGTGATTTCTTTATAATGGGTGTGTTCCTTATCTTATCCTAGTGTCTAAACTCTTCTCCATGGCTGGACCCCCAAATAATATTCCTTTACGTGCTAAGGGGTATCTAGAGAGTGGGATAGGTTTAATAACTACCCTAACCCTAACGCGTACCCTAACCCTAACCCCTACCCTAACCCTAAAACGTACCCTAATCCTAACCCGTACACTAAACCGAGCCCTAACCCTAACACTAACCCTAATCCTAACCCTAACCCATACCCTACGCCGTACCCGAACCCCTCCCCGAACCCGTACCCTAAGCCGTACCCTAACCCTAACCCTAAGCCTAACCCTAACCCTAGGCTACCCTTGACTGCTTCTGCCTCCAATAGATTTCCTAAGCACTAGTGTTTGAAGGAACAGCTTAAAAAGAGAATCCTAATGTGATTTCTTTATAATGGGTGTGTTCCTTATCTTATCCTAGTGTCTAAACTCTTCTCCATGGCTGGACCACCAAATAATATTCCTTTACGTGCTAAGGGGTATCTAGAGAGTGGGATAGGTTTAATAACTACCCTAACCCTAACACGTACCCTAACCCTAACCCCTACCCTAACCCTAACACGTACCCTAATCCTAACCCGTACCCTGAACCGAGCCCTAACCCTAACACTAACCCTAACCCTAACCCTAACCCATACCCTACGCCGTACCCGAACCCCTCCCCGAACCCGTACCCTAAGCCGTACCCTAAGCCTAACCCTAAGCCTAACCCTAACCCTAGGCTACCCTTGACTGCTTCTGCCTCCAACAGATTTCCTAAGCACTAGTGTTTGAAGGAACAGCTTAAAAAGAGAATCCTAATGTGATTTCTTTATAATGGGTGTGTTCCTTATCTTATCCTAGTGTCTAAACTCTTCTCCATGGCTGGACCCCCAAATAATATTCCTTTACGTGCTAAGGGGTATCTAGAGAGTGGGATAGGTTTAATAACTACCCTAACCCTAACGCGTACCCTAACCCTAACCCCTACCCTAACCCTAACACGTACCCTAATCCTAACCCGTACCCTGAACTGAGCCCTAACCCTAACACTAACCCTAACCCTAACCCTAACCCATACCCTATGCCGTACCCGAACCCCTCCCCGAACCCGTACCCTAAGCCGTACCCTAAGCCTAACCCTAAGCCTAACCCTAACCCTAGGCTACCCTTGACTGCTTCTGCCTCCAATAGATTTCCTAAGCACTAGTGTTTGAAGGAACAGCTTAAAAAGAGAATCCTAATGTGATTTCTTTATAATGGGTGTGTTCCTTATCTTATCCTAGTGTCTAAACTCTTCTCCATGGCTGGACCCCCAAATAATATTCCTTTACATGCTAAGGGGTATCTAGAGAGTGGGATAGGTTTAATAACTACCCTAACCCTAACGCGTACCCTAACCCTAACCCCTACCCTAACCCTAAAACGTACCCTAATCCTAACCCGTACACTAAACCGAGCCCTAACCCTAACTCAAACCCTAACCCTAACCCTAACCCATACCCTACGCTGTACCCGAACCCCTCCCCGAACCCGTACCCTAAGCCGTACCCTAAGCCTAACCCTAAGCCTAACCCTAACCCTAGGCTACCCTTGACTGCTTCTGCCTCCAATAGATTTCCTAAGCACTAGTGTTTGAAGGAACAGCTTAAAAAGAGAATCCTAATGTGATTTCTTTATAATGGGTGTGTTCCTTATTTTATCCTAGTGTCTAAACTCTTCTCCATGGCTGGACCCGCAAATAATATTCCTTTACGTGCTAAGGGGTATCTAGAGAGTGGGATAGGTTTAATAACTACCCTAACCCTAACACGTACCCTAATCCTAACCCGTACCCTGAACCGAGCCCTAACCCTAACACTAACCCTAACCCTAACCCTAACCCATACCCTACGCCGTACCCGAACCCCTCCCCGAACCCGTACCCTAAGCCGTACCCTAAGCCTAACCCTAAGCCTAACCCTAACCCTAGGCTACCCTTGACTGCTTCTGCCTCCAATAGATTTCCTAAGCACTAGTGTTTTAAGAAACAGCTTAAAAAGAGAATCCTAATGTGATTTCTTTATAATGGGTGTGTTCCTTATCTTATCCTAGTGTCTAAACTCTTCTCCATGGCTGGACCCCCAAATAATATTCCTTTACGTGCTAAGCGGTATCTAGAGAGTGGGATAGGTTTAATAACTACCCTAACCCTAACACGTACCCTAACCCTAACCCCTACCCTAACCCTAACACGTACCCTAATCCTAACCCGTACCCTGAACCGAGCCCTAACCCTAACACTAACCCTAACCCTAACCCTAACCCATACCCTACGCCGTACCCGAACCCCTCCCCGAACCCGTACCCTAAGCCGTACCCTAAGCCTAACCCTAAGCCTAACCCTAACCCTAGGCTACCCTTGACTGCTTCTGCCTCCAACAGATTTCCTAAGCACTAGTGTTTGAAGGAACAGCTTAAAAAGAGAATCCTAATGTGATTTCTTTATAATGGGTGTGTTCCTTATCTTATCCTAGTGTCTAAACTCTTCTCCATGGCTGGACCCCCAAATAATATTCCTTTACGTGCTAAGGGGTATCTAGAGAGTGGGATAGGTTTAATAACAACCCTAACCCTAATGCGTACCCTAACGCTAACCCCTACCCTAACCCTAACACGTACCCTAATCCTAACCCGTACCCTGAACCGAGCCCTAAACCTAACACTAACCCTAACCCTAACCCTAACCCATACCCTATGCCGTACCCGAACCCCTCCCCGAACCCGTACCCTAAGCCGTACCCTAAGCCTAACCCTAAGCCTAACCCTAACCCTAGGCTACCCTTGACTGCTTCTGCCTCCAATAGATTTCCTAAGCACTAGTGTTTGAAGGAACAGCTTAAAAAGAGAATCCTAATGTGATTTCTTTATAATGGGTGTGTTCCTTATCTTATCCTAGTGGCTAAACTCTTCTCCATGGCTGGACCCCCAAATAATATTCCTTTACATGCTAAGGGGTATCTAGAGAGTGGGATAGGTTTAATAACTACCCTAACCCTAACGCGTACCCTAACCCTAACCCCTACCCTAACCCTAAAACGTACCCTAATCCTAACCCGTACACTAAACCGAGCCCTAACCCTAACTCAAACCCTAACCCTAACCCTAACCCATACCCTACGCTGTACCCGAACCCCTCCCCGAACCCGTACCCTAAGCCGTACCCTAAGCCTAACCCTAAGCCTAACCCTAACCCTAGGCTACCCTTGACTGCTTCTGCCTCCAATAGATTTCCTAAGCACTAGTGTTTGAAGGAACAGCTTAAAAAGAGAAACCTAATGTGATTTCTTTATAATGGGTGTGTTCCTTATCTTATCCTAGTGTCTAAACTCTTCTCCATGGCTGGACCCGCAAATAATATTCCTTTACGTGCTAAGGGGTATCTAGAGAGTGGGATAGGTTTACTAACTACCCTAACCCTAATGCGTACCCTAACCCTAACCCCTACCCTAACCCTAACACGTACCCTAATCCTAACCCGTACCCTAAACCGAGCCCTAACCCTAACACGAACCCTAACCCTAACCCTAACCCATACCCTACGCCGTACCCGAACCCCTCCCCGAACCCCTACCCTAAGCCGTACCCTAACCCTAACCCTAAGCCTAACCCTAACCCTAGGCTACCCTTGACTGCTTCTGCCTCCAATAGATTTCCTAAGCACTAGTGTTTTAAGGAACAGCTTAAAAAGAGAATCCTAATGTGATTTCTTTATAATGTATGTGTTCCTTATTTTATCCTAGTGTCTAAACTCTTCTCCATGGCTGGACCCGCAAATAATATTCCTTTACGTGCTAAGGGGTATCTAGAGAGTGGGATAGGTTTAATAACTACCCTAACCCTAACACGTACCCTAATCCTAACCCGTACCCTGAACCGAGCCCTAACCCTAACACTAACCCTAACCCTAACCCTAACCCATACCCTACGCCGTACCCGAACCCCTCCCCGAACCCGTACCCTAAGCCGTACCCTAAGCCTAACCCTAAGCCTAACCCTAACCCTAGGCTACCCTTGACTGCTTCTGCCTCCAATAGATTTCCTAAGCACTAGTGTTTTAAGAAACAGCTTAAAAAGAGAATCCTAATGTGATTTCTTTATAATGGGTGTGTTCCTTATCTTATCCTAGTGTCTAAACTCTTCTCCATGGCTGGACCCCCAAATAATATTCCTTTACGTGCTAAGCGGTATCTAGAGAGTGGGATAGGTTTAATAACTACCCTAACCCTAACACGTACCCTAACCCTAACCCCTACCCTAACCCTAACACGTACCCTAATCCTAACCCGTACCCTGAACCGAGCCCTAACCCTAACACTAACCCTAACCCTAACCCTAACCCATACCCTACGCCGTACCCGAACCCCTCCCCGAACCCGTACCCTAAGCCGTACCCTAAGCCTAACCCTAAGCCTAACCCTAACCCTAGGCTACCCTTGACTGCTTCTGCCTCCAACAGATTTCCTAAGCACTAGTGTTTGAAGGAACAGCTTAAAAAGAGAATCCTAATGTGATTTCTTTATAATGGGTGTGTTCCTTATCTTATCCTAGTGTCTAAACTCTTCTCCATGGCAGGACCCCCAAATAATATTCCTTTACGTGCTAAGGGGTATCTAGAGAGTGGGATAGGTTTAATAACTACCCTAACCCTAACGCGTACCCTAACCCTAACCCCTACCCTAACCCTAAAACGTACCCTAATCCTAACCCGTACACTAAACCGAGCCCTAACCCTAACACTAACCCTAACCCTAACCCTAACCCATACCCTACGCCGTACCCGAACCCCTCCCCGAACCCGTACCCTAAGCCGTACCCTAAGCCTAACCCTAAGCCTAACCCTAACCCTAGGCTACCCTTGACTGCTTCTGCCTCCAATAGATTTCCTAAGCACTAGTGTTTGAAGGAACAGCTTAAAAAGAGAATCCTAATGTGATTTCTTTATAATGGGTGTGTTCCTTATCTTATCCTAGTGTCTAAACTCTTCTCCATGGCTGGACCCCCAAATAATATTCCTTTACGTGCTAAGGGGTATCTAGAGAGTGGGATAGGTTTAATAACTACCCTAACCCTAACACGTACCCTAACCCTAACCCCTACCCTAACCCTAACACGTACCCTAATCCTAACCTGTACCCTGAACCGAGCCCTAACCCTAACACTAACCCTAACCCTAACCCTAACCCATACCCTACGCCGTACCCGAACCCCTCCCCGAACCCGTACCCTAAGCCGTACCCTAAGCCTAACCCTAAGCCTAACCCTAACCCTAGGCTACCCTTGACTGCTTCTGCCTCCAATAGATTTCCTAAGCACTAGTGTTTTAAGAAACAGCTTAAAAAGAGAATCCTAATGTGATTTCTTTATAATGGGTGTGTTCCTTATCTTATCCTAGTGTCTAAACTCTTCTCCATGGCTGGACCCCCAAATAATATTCCTTTACGTGCTAAGGGGTATCTAGAGAGTGGGATAGGTTTAATAACTACCCTAACCCTAATGCGTACCCTAACCCTAACCCCTACCCTAACCCTAACACGTACCCTAATCCTAACCCGTACCCTGAACCGAGCCCTAACCCTAACACTAACCCTAACCCTAACCCTAACCCATACCCTACGCCGTACCCGAACCCCTCCCCGAACCCGTACCCTAAGCCGTACCCTAAGCCTAACCCTAAGCCTAACCCTAACCCTAGGCTACCCTTGACTGCTTCTGCCTCCAACAGATTTCCTAAGCACTAGTGTTTGAAGGAACAGCTTAAAAAGAGAATCCTAATGTGATTTCTTTATAATGGGTGTGTTCCTTATCTTATCCTAGTGTCTAAACTCTTCTCCATGGCTGGACCCCCAAATAATATTCCTTTACGTGCTAAGGGGTATCTAGAGAGTGGGATAGGTTTAATAACTACCCTAACCCTAACGCGTACCCTAACCCTAACCCCTACCCTAACCCTAACACGTACCCTAATCCTAACCCGTACCCTGAACCGAGCCCTAACCCTAACACTAACCCTAACCCTAACCCTAACCCATACCCTATGCCGTACCCGAACCCCTCCCCGAACCCGTACCCTAAGCCGTACCCTAAGCCTAACCCTAAGCCTAACCCTAACCCTAGGCTACCCTTGACTGCTTCTGCCTCCAATAGATTTCCTAAGCACTAGTGTTTGAAGGAACAGCTTAAAAAGAGAATCCTAATGTGATTTCTTTATAATGGGTGTGTTCCTTATCTTATCCTAGTGTCTAAACTCTTCTCCATGGCTGGACCCCCAAATAATATTCCTTTACATGCTAAGGGGTATCTAGAGAGTGGGATAGGTTTAATAACTACCCTAACCCTAACGCGTACCCTAACCCTAACCCCTACCCTAACCCTAAAACGTACCCTAATCCTAACCCGTACACTAAACCGAGCCCTAACCCTAACTCAAACCCTAACCCTAACCCTAACCCATACCCTACGCTGTACCCGAACCCCTCCCCGAACCCGTACCCTAAGCCGTACCCTAAGCCTAACCCTAAGCCTAACCCTAACCCTAGGCTACCCTTGACTGCTTCTGCCTCCAATAGATTTCCTAAGCACTAGTGTTTGAAGGAACAGCTTAAAAAGAGAATCCTAATGTGATTTCTTTATAATGGGTGTGTTCCTTATCTTATCCTAGTGTCTAAACTCTTCTCCATGGCTGGACCCGCAAATAATATTCCTTTACGTGCTAAGGGGTATCTAGAGAGTGGGATAGGTTTACTAACTACCCTAACCCTAATGCGTACCCTAACCCTAACCCCTACCCTAACCCTAACACGTACCCTAATCCTAACCCGTACCCTAAACCGAGCCCTAACCCTAACACGAACCCTAACCCTAACCCTAACCCATACCCTACGCCGTACCCGAACCCCTCCCCGAACCCCTACCCTAAGCCGTACCCTAACCCTAACCCTAAGCCTAGCCCTAACCCTAGGCTACCCTTGACTGCTTCTGCCTCCAATAGATTTCCTAAGCACTAGTGTTTTAAGGAACAGCTTAAAAAGAGAATCCTAATGTGATTTCTTTATAATGTATGTGTTCCTTATTTTATCCTAGTGTCTAAACTCTTCTCCATGGCTGGACCCGCAAATAATATTCCTTTACGTGCTAAGGGGTATCTAGAGAGTGGGATAGGTTTAATAACTACCCTAACCCTAACACGTACCCTAATCCTAACCCGTACCCTGAACCGAGCCCTAACCCTAACACTAACCCTAACCCTAACCCTAACCCATACCCTACGCCGTACCCGAACCCCTCCCCGAACCCGTACCCTAAGCCGTACCCTAAGCCTAACCCTAAGCCTAACCCTAACCCTAGGCTACCCTTGACTGCTTCTGCCTCCAATAGATTTCCTAAGCACTAGTGTTTTAAGAAACAGCTTAAAAAGAGAATCCTAATGTGATTTCTTTATAATGGGTGTGTTCCTTATCTTATCCTAGTGTCTAAACTCTTCTCCATGGCTGGACCCCCAAATAATATTCCTTTACGTGCTAAGCGGTATCTAGAGAGTGGGATAGGTTTAATAACTACCCTAACCCTAACACGTACCCTAACCCTAACTCCTACCCTAACCCTAACACGTACCCTAATCCTAACCCGTACCCTGAACCGAGCCCTAACCCTAACACTAACCCTAACCCTAACCCTAACCCATACCCTACGCCGTACCCGAACCCCTCCCCGAACCCGTACCCTAAGCCGTACCCTAAGCCTAACCCTAAGCCTAACCCTAACCCTAGGCTACCCTTCACTGCTTCTGCCTCCAACAGATTTCCTAAGCACTAGTGTTTGAAGGAACAGCTTAAAAAGAGAATCCTAATGTGATTTCTTTATAATGGGTGTGTTCCTTATCTTATCCTAGTGTCTAAACTCTTCTCCATGGCTGGACCCCCAAATAATATTCCTTTACGTGCTAAGGGGTATCTAGAGAGTGGGATAGGTTTAATAACTACCCTAACCCTAATGCGTACCCTAACCCTAACCCCTACCCTAACCCTAACACGTACCCTAATCCTAACCCGTACCCTGAACCGAGCCCTAACCCTAACACTAACCCTAACCCTAACCCTAACCCATACCCTATGCCGTACCCGAACCCCTCCCCGAACCCGTAGCCTAAGCCGTACCCTAAGCCTAACCCTAAGCCTAACCCTAACCCTAGGCTACCCTTGACTGCTTCTGCCTCCAATAGATTTCCTAAGCACTAGTGTTTGAAGGAACAGCTTAAAAAGAGAATCCTAATGTGATTTCTTTATAATGGGTGTGTTCCTTATCTTATCCTAGTGGCTAAACTCTTCTCCATGGCTGGACCCCCAAATAATATTCCTTTACGTGCTAAGGGGTATCTAGAGAGTGGGATAGGTTTAATAACTACCCTAACCCTAACGCGTACCCTAACCCTAACCCCTACCCTAACCCTAACACGTACCCTAATCCTAACCCGTACCCTGAACCGAGCCCTAACCCTAACACTAACCCTAACCCTAACCCTAACCCATACCCTACGCCGTACCCGAACCCCTCCCCGAACCCGTACCCTAAGCCGTACCCTAAGCCTAACCCTAAGCCTAACCCTAACCCTAGGCTACCCTTGACTGCTTCTGCCTCCAACAGATTTCCTAAGCACTAGTGTTTGAAGGAACAGCTTAAAAAGAGAATCCTAATGTGATTTCTTTATAATGGGTGTGTTCCTTATCTTATCCTAGTGTCTAAACTCTTCTCCATGGCTGGACCCCCAAATAATATTCCTTTACGTGCTAAGGGGTATCTAGAGAGTGGGATAGGTTTAATAACTACCCTAACCCTAATGCGTACCCTAACCCTAACCCCTACCCTAACCCTAACACGTACCCTAATCTTAACCCATACCCTGAACCGAGCCCTAACCCTAACACTAACCCTAACCCTAACCCTAACCCATACCCTATGCCGTACCCGAACCCCTCCCCGAACCCGTACCCTAAGCCGTACCCTAAGCCTAACCCTAAGCCTAACCCTAACCCTAGGCTACCCTTGACTGCTTCTGCCTCCAATAGATTTCCTAAGCACTAGTGTTTGAAGGAACAGCTTAAAAAGAGAATCCTAATGTGATTTCTTTATAATGGGTGTGTTCCTTATCTTATCCTAGTGTCTAAACTCTTCTCCATGGCTGGACCCCCAAATAATATTCCTTTACGTGCTAAGCGGTATCTAGAGAGTGGGATAGGTTTAATAACTACCCTAACCCTAACACGTACCCTAACCCTAACCCCTACCCTAACCCTAACACGTACCCTAATCCTAACCCGTACCCTGAACCGAGCCCTAACCCTAACACTAACCCTAACCCTAACCCTAACCCATACCCTACGCCGTACCCGAACCCCTCCCCGAACCCGTACCCTAAGCCGTACCCTAAGCCTAACCCTAAGCCTAACCCTAACCCTAGGCTACCCTTGACTGCTTCTGCCTCCAACAGATTTCCTAAGCACTAGTGTTTGAAGGAACAGCTTAAAAAGAGAATCCTAATGTGATTTCTTTATAATGGGTGTGTTCCTTATCTTATCCTAGTGTCTAAACTCTTCTCCATGGCTGGACCCCCAAATAATATTCCTTTACGTGCTAAGGGGTATCTAGAGAGTGGGATAGGTTTAATAACTACCCTAACCCTAATGCGTACCCTAACCCTAACCCCTACCCTAACCCTAACACGTACCCTAATCCTAACCCGTACCCTGAACCGAGCCCTAACCCTAACACTAACCCTAACCCTAACCCTAACCCATACCCTATGCCGTACCCGAACCCCTCCCCGAACCCGTACCCTAAGCCGTACCCTAAGCCTAACCCTAAGCCTAACCCTAACCCTAGGCTACCCTTGACTGCTTCTGCCTCCAATAGATTTCCTAAGCACTAGTGTTTGAAGGAACAGCTTAAAAAGAGAATCCTAATGTGATTTCTTTATAATGGGTGTGTTCCTTATCTTATCCTAGTGGCTAAACTCTTCTCCATGGCTGGACCCCCAAATAATATTCCTTTACGTGCTAAGGGGTATCTAGAGAGTGGGATAGGTTTAATAACTACCCTAACCCTAACGCGTACCCTAACCCTAACCCCTACCCTAACCCTAACACGTACCCTAATCCTAACCCGTACCCTGAACCGAGCCCTAACCCTAACACTAACCCTAACCCTAACCCTAACCCATACCCTACGCCGTACCCGAACCCCTCCCCGAACCCGTACCCTAAGCCGTACCCTAAGCCTAACCCTAAGCCTAACCCTAACCCTAGGCTACCCTTGACTGCTTCTGCCTCCAACAGATTTCCTAAGCACTAGTGTTTGAAGGAACAGCTTAAAAAGAGAATCCTAATGTGATTTCTTTATAATGGGTGTGTTCCTTATCTTATCCTAGTGTCTAAACTCTTCTCCATGGCTGGACCCCCAAATAATATTCCTTTACGTGCTAAGGGGTATCTAGAGAGTGGGATAGGTTTAATAACTACCCTAACCCTAATGCGTACCCTAACCCTAACCCCTACCCTAACCCTAACACGTACCCTAATCCTAACCCATACCCTGAACCGAGCCCTAACCCTAACACTAACCCTAACCCTAACCCTAACCCATACCCTATGCCGTACCCGAACCCCTCCCCGAACCCGTACCCTAAGCCGTACCCTAAGCCTAACCCTAAGCCTAACCCTAACCCTAGGCTACCCTTGACTGCTTCTGCCTCCAATAGATTTCCTAAGCACTAGTGTTTGAAGGAACAGCTTAAAAAGAGAATCCTAATGTGATTTCTTTATAATGGGTGTGTTCCTTATCTTATCCTAGTGTCTAAACTCTTCTCCATGGCTGGACCCCCAAATAATATTCCTTTACATGCTAAGGGGTATCTAGAGAGTGGGATAGGTTTAATAACTACCCTAACCCTAACGCGTACCCTAACCCTAACCCCTACCCTAACCCTAAAACGTACCCTAATCCTAACCCGTACACTAAACCGAGCCCTAACCCTAACTCAAACCCTAACCCTAACCCTAACCCATACCCTACGCTGTACCCGAACCCCTCCCCGAACCCGTACCCTAAGCCGTACCCTAAGCCTAACCCTAAGCCTAACCCTAACCCTAGGCTACCCTTGACTGCTTCTGCCTCCAATAGATTTCCTAAGCACTAGTGTTTGAAGGAACAGCTTAAAAAGAGAATCCTAATGTGATTTCTTTATAATGGGTGTGTTCCTTATCTTATCCTAGTGTCTAAACTCTTCTCCATGGCTGGACCCGCAAATAATATTCCTTTACGTGCTAAGGGGTATCTAGAGAGTGGGATAGGTTTACTAACTACCCTAACCCTAATGCGTACCCTAACCCTAACCCCTACCCTAACCCTAACACGTACCCTAATCCTAACCCGTACCTAAACCGAGCCCTAACCCTAAAACGAACCCTAACCCTAACCCTAACCCATACCCTACGCCGTACCCGAACCCCTCCCCGAACCCCTACCCTAAGCCGTACCCTAACCCTAACCCTAAGCCTAACCCTAACCCTAGGCTACCCTTGACTGCTTCTGCCTCCAATAGATTTCCTAAGCACTAGTGTTTTAAGGAACAGCTTAAAAAGAGAATCCTAATGTGATTTCTTTATAATGTATGTGTTCCTTATTTTATCCTAGTGTCTAAACTCTTCTCCATGGCTGGACCCGCAAATAATATTCCTTTACGTGCTAAGGGGTATCTAGAGAGTGGGATAGGTTTAATAACTACCCTAACCCTAACACGTACCCTAATCCTAACCCGTACCCTGAACCGAGCCCTAACCCTAACACGAACCCTAACCCTAACCCTAACCCATACCCTACGCCGTACCCGAACCCCTCCCCGAACCCCTACCCTAAGCCGTACCCTAACCCTAACCCTAAGCCTAACCCTAACCCTAGGCTACCCTTGACTGCTTCTGCCTCCAATAGATTTCCTAAGCACTAGTGTTTTAAGAAACAGCTTAAAAAGAGAATCCTAATGTGATTTCTTTATAATGGGTGTGTTCCTTATCTTATCCTAGTGTCTAAACTCTTCTCCATGGCTGGACCCCCAAATAATATTCCTTTACGTGCTAAGCGGTATCTAGAGAGTGGGATAGGTTTAATAACTACCCTAACCCTAACACGTACCCTAACCCTAACCCCTACCCTAACCCTAACACGTACCCTAATCCTAACCCGTACCCTGAACCGAGCCCTACCCCTAACACTAACCCTAACCCTAACCCTAACCCATACCCTACGCCGTACCCGAACCCCTCCCCGAACCCGTACCCTAAGCCGTACCCTAAGCCTAACCCTAAGCCTAACCCTAACCCTAGGCTACCCTTGACTGCTTCTGCCTCCAACAGATTTCCTAAGCACTAGTGTTTGAAGGAACATTTTAAAAAGAGAATCCTAATGTGATTTCTTTATAATGGGTGTGTTCCTTATCTTATCCTAGTGTCTAAACTCTTCTCCATGGCTGGACCCCCAAATAATATTCCTTTACGTGCTAAGGGGTATCTAGAGAGTGGGATAGGTTTAATAACTACCCTAACCCTAACGCGTACCCTAACCCTAACCCCTACCCTAACCCTAAAACGTACCCTAATCCTAACCCGTACACTAAACCGAGCCCTAACCCTAACAGTAACCCTAACCCTAACCCTAACCCATACCCTACGCCGTACCCGAACCCCTCCCCGAACCCGTACCCTAAGCCGTACCCTAAGCCTAACCCTAAGCCTAACCCTAACCCTAGGCTACCCTTGACTGCTTCTGCCTCCAATAGATTTCCTAAGCACTAGTGTTTTAAGAAACTGCTTAAAAAGAGAATCCTAATGTGATTTCTTTATAATGGGTGTGTTCCTTATCTTATCCTAGTGTCTAAACTCTTCTCCATGGCTGGACCCCCAAATAATATTCCTTTACGTGCTAAGGGGTATCTAGAGAGTGGGATAGGTTTAATAACTACCCTAACCCTAACACGTACCCTAACCCTAACCCCTACCCTAACCCTAACACGTACCCTAATCCTAACCCGTACCCTGAACCGAGCCCTAACCCTAACACTAACCCTAACCCTAACCCTAACCCATACCCTACGCCGTACCCGAACCCCTCCCCGAACCCGTACCCTAAGCCGTACCCTAAGCCTAACCCTAAGCCTAACCCTAACCCTAGGCTACCCTTGACTGCTTCTGCCTCCAACAGATTTCCTAAGCACTAGTGTTTGAAGGAACAGCTTAAAAAGAGAATCCTAATGTGATTTCTTTATAATGGGTGTGTTCCTTATCTTATCCTAGTGTCTAAACTCTTCTCCATGGCTGGACCCCCAAATAATATTCCTTTACATGCTAAGGGGTATCTAGAGAGTGGGATAGGTTTAATAACTACCCTAACCCTAACGCGTACCCTAACCCTAACCCCTACCCTAACCCTAAAACGTACCCTAATCCTAACCCGTACACTAAACCGAGCCCTAACCCTAACTCAAACCCTAACCCTAACCCTAACCCATACCCTACGCTGTACCCGAACCCCTCCCCGAACCCGTACCCTAAGCCGTACCCTAAGCCTAACCCTAAGCCTAACCCTAACCCTAGGCTACCCTTGACTGCTTCTGCCTCCAATAGATTTCCTAACCACTAGTGTTTGAAGGAACAGCTTAAAAAGAGAATCCTAATGTGATTTCTTTATAATGGGTGTGTTCCTTATCTTATCCTAGTGTCTAAACTCTTCTCCATGGCTGGACCCGCAAATAATATTCCTTTACATGCTAAGGGGTATCTAGAGAGTGGGATAGGTTTACTAACTACCCTAACCCTAATGCGTACCCTAACCCTAACCCCTACCCTAACCCTAACACGTACCCTAATCCTAACCCGTACCCTGAACCGAGCCCTAACCCTAACACTAACCCTAACCCTAACCCTAACCCATACCCTATGCCGTACCCGAACCCCTCCCCGAACCCGTACCCTAAGCCGTACCCTAAGCCTAACCCTAAGCCTAACCCTAACCCTAGGCTACCCTTGACTGCTTCTGCCTCCAATAGATTTCCTAAGCACTAGTGTTTGAAGGAACAGCTGAAAAAGAGAATCCTAATGTGATTTCTTTATAATGGGTGTGTTCCTTATCTTATCCTAGTGTCTAAACTCTTCTCCATGGCTGGACCCCCAAATAATATTCCTTTACATGCTAAGGGGTATCTAGAGAGTGGGATAAGTTTAATAACTACCCTAACCCTAACGCGTACCCTAACCCTAACCCCTACCCTAACCCTAAAACGTACCCTAATCCTAACCCGTACACTAAACCGAGCCCTAACCCTAACTCAAACCCTAACCCTAACCCTAACCCATACCCTACGCTGTACCCGAACCCCTCCCCGAACCCGTACCCTAAGCCGTACCCTAAGCCTAACCCTAAGCCTAACCCTAACCCTAGGCTACCCTTGACTGCTTCTGCCTCCAATAGATTTCCTAACCACTAGTGTTTGAAGGAACAGCTTAAAAAGAGAATCCTAATGTGATTTCTTTATAATGGGTGTGTTCCTTATCTTATCCTAGTGTCTAAACTCTTCTCCATGGCTGGACCCGCAAATAATATTCCTTTACATGCTAAGGGGTATCTAGAGAGTGGGATAGGTTTACTAACTACCCTAACCCTAATGCGTACCCTAACCCTAACCCCTACCCTAACCCTAACACGTACCCTAATCCTAACCCGTACCCTAAACCGAGCCCTAACCCTAACACGAACCCTAACCCTAACCCTAACCCATACCCTACGCCGTACCCGAACCCCTCCCCGAACCCCTACCCTAAGCCGTACCCTAACCCTAACCCTAAGCCTAACCCTAACCCTAGGCTACCCTTGACTGCTTCTGCCTCCAATAGATTTCCTAAGCACTAGTGTTTTAAGGAACAGCTTAAAAAGAGAATCCTAATGTGATTTCTTTATAATGTATGTGTTCCTTATTTTATCCTAGTGTCTAAACTCTTCTCCATGGCTGGACCCGCAAATAATATTCCTTTACGTGCTAAGGGGTATCTAGAGAGTGGGATAGGTTTAATAACTACCCTAACCCTAACACGTACCCTAATCCTAACCCGTACCCTGAACCGAGCCCTAACCCTAACACTAACCCTAACCCTAACCCTAACCCATACCCTACGCCGTACCCGAACCCCTCCCCGAACCCGTACCCTAAGCCGTACCCTAAGCCTAACCCTAACCCTAGGCTACCCTTGACTGCTTCTGCCTCCAATAGATTTCCTAAGCACTAGTGTTTTAAGAAACAGCTTAAAAAGAGAATCCTAATGTGATTTCTTTATAATGGGTGTGTTCCTTATCTTATCCTAGTGTCTAAACTCTTCTCCATGGCTGGACCCCCAAATAATATTCCTTTACGTGCTAAGCGGTATCTAGAGAGTGGGATAGGTTTAATAACTACCCTAACCCTAACACGTACCCTAACCCTAACCCCTACCCTAACCCTAACACGTACCCTAATCCTAACCCGTACCCTGAACCGAGCCCTAACCCTAACACTAACCCTAACCCTAACCCTAACCCATACCCTACGCCGTACCCGAACCCCTCCCCGAACCCGTACCCTAAGCCGTACCCTAAGCCTAACCCTAAGCCTAACCCTAACCCTAGGCTACCCTTGACTGCTTCTGCCTCCAACAGATTTCCTAAGCACTAGTGTTTGAAGGAACAGCTTAAAAAGAGAATCCTAATGTGATTTCTTTATAATGGGTGTGTTCCTTATCTTATCCTAGTGTCTAAACTCTTCTCCATGGCTGGACCCCCAAATAATATTCCTTTACGTGCTAAGGGGTATCTAGAGAGTGGGATAGGTTTAATAACTACCCTAACCCTAACGCGTACCCTAACCCTAACCCCTACCCTAACCCTAAAACGTACCCTAATCCTAACCCGTACACTAAACCGAGCCCTAACCCTAACACTAACCCTAATCCTAACCCTAACCCATACCCTACGCCGTACCCGAACCCCTCCCCGAACCCGTACCCTAAGCCGTACCCTAACCCTAACCCTAAGCCTAACCCTAACCCTAGGCTACCCTTGACTGCTTCTGCCTCCAATAGATTTCCTAAGCACTAGTGTTTGAAGGAACAGCTTAAAAAGAGAATCCTAATGTGATTTCTTTATAATGGGTGTGTTCCTTATCTTATCCTAGTGTCTAAACTCTTCTCCATGGCTGGACCACCAAATAATATTCCTTTACGTGCTAAGGGGTATCTAGAGAGTGGGATAGGTTTAATAACTACCCTAACCCTAACACGTACCCTAACCCTAACCCCTACCCTAACCCTAACACGTACCCTAATCCTAACCCGTACCCTGAACCGAGCCCTAACCCTAACACTAACCCTAACCCTAACCCTAACCCATACCCTACGCCGTACCCGAACCCCTCCCCGAACCCGTACCCTAAGCCGTACCCTAAGCCTAACCCTAAGCCTAACCCTAACCCTAGGCTACCCTTGACTGCTTCTGCCTCCAACAGATTTCCTAAGCACTAGTGTTTGAAGGAACAGCTTAAAAAGAGAATCCTAATGTGATTTCTTTATAATGGGTGTGTTCCTTATCTTATCCTAGTGTCTAAACTCTTCTCCATGGCTGGACCCCCAAATAATATTCCTTTACGTGCTAAGGGGTATCTAGAGAGTGGGATAGGTTTAATAACTACCCTAACCCTAACGCGTACCCTAACCCTAACCCCTACCCTAACCCTAACACGTACCCTAATCCTAACCCGTACCCTGAACTGAGCCCTAACCCTAACACTAACCCTAACCCTAACCCTAACCCATACCCTATGCCGTACCCGAACCCCTCCCCGAACCCGTACCCTAAGCCGTACCCTAAGCCTAACCCTAAGCCTAACCCTAACCCTAGGCTACCCTTGACTGCTTCTGCCTCCAATAGATTTCCTAAGCACTAGTGTTTGAAGGAACAGCTTAAAAAGAGAATCCTAATGTGATTTCTTTATAATGGGTGTGTTCCTTATCTTATCCTAGTGTCAAAACTCTTCTCCATGGCTGGACCCCCAAATAATATTCCTTTACATGCTAAGGGGTATCTAGAGAGTGGGATAGGTTTAATAACTACCCTAACCCTAACGCGTACCCTAACCCTAACCCCTACCCTAACCCTAAAACGTACCCTAATCCTAACCCGTACACTAAACCGAGCCCTAACCCTAACTCAAACCCTAACCCTAACCCTAACCCATACCCTACGCTGTACCCGAACCCCTCCCCGAACCCGTACCCTAAGCCGTACCCTAAGCCTAACCCTAAGCCTAACCCTAACCCTAGGCTACCCTTGACTGCTTCTGCCTCCAATAGATTTCCTAAGCACTAGTGTTTGAAGGAACAGCTTAAAAAGAGAATCCTAATGTGATTTCTTTATAATGGGTGTGTTCCTTATTTTATCCTAGTGTCTAAACTCTTCTCCATGGCTGGACCCGCAAATAATATTCCTTTACGTGCTAAGGGGTATCTAGAGAGTGGGATAGGTTTAATAACTACCCTAACCCTAACACGTACCCTAATCCTAACCCGTACCCTGAACCGAGCCCTAACCCTAACACTAACCCTAACCCTAACCCTAACCCATACCCTACGCCGTACCCGAACCCCTCCCCGAACCCGTACCCTAAGCCGTACCCTAAGCCTAACCCTAAGCCTAACCCTAACCCTAGGCTACCCTTGACTGCTTCTGCCTCCAATAGATTTCCTAAGCACTAGTGTTTTAAGAAACAGCTTAAAAAGAGAATCCTAATGTGATTTCTTTATAATGGGTGTGTTCCTTATCTTCTCCTAGTGTCTAAACTCTTCTCCATGGCTGGACCCCCAAATAATATTCCTTTACGTGCTAAGCGGTATCTAGAGAGTGGGATAGGTTTAATAACTACCCTAACCCTAACACGTACCCTAACCCTAACCCCTACCCTAACCCTAACACGTACCCTAATCCTAACCCGTACCCTGAACCGAGCCCTAACCCTAACACTAACCCTAACCCTAACCCTAACCCATACCCTACGCCGTACCCGAACCCCTCCCCGAACCCGTACCCTAAGCCGTACCCTAAGCCTAACCCTAAGCCTAACCCTAACCCTAGGCTACCCTTGACTGCTTCTGCCTCCAACAGATTTCCTAAGCACTAGTGTTTGAAGGAACAGCTTAAAAAGAGAATCCTAATGTGATTTCTTTATAATGGGTGTGTTCCTTATCTTATCCTAGTGTCTAAACTCTTCTCCATGGCTGGACCCCCAAATAATATTCCTTTACGTGCTAAGGGGTATCTAGAGAGTGGGATAGGTTTAATAACAACCCTAACCCTAATGCGTACCCTAACGCTAACCCCTACCCTAACCCTAACACGTACCCTAATCCTAACCCGTACCCTGAACCGAGCCCTAAACCTAACACTAACCCTAACCCTAACCCTAACCCATACCCTATGCCGTACCCGAACCCCTCCCCGAACCCGTACCCTAAGCCGTACCCTAAGCCTAACCCTAAGCCTAACCCTAACCCTAGGCTACCCTTGACTGCTTCTGCCTCCAATAGATTTCCTAAGCACTAGTGTTTGAAGGAACAGCTTAAAAAGAGAATCCTAATGTGATTTCTTTATAATGGGTGTGTTCCTTATCTTATCCTAGTGGCTAAACTCTTCTCCATGGCTGGACCCCCAAATAATATTCCTTTACATGCTAAGGGGTATCTAGAGAGTGGGATAGGTTTAATAACTACCCTAACCCTAACGCGTACCCTAACCCTAACCCCTACCCTAACCCTAAAACGTACCCTAATCCTAACCCGTACACTAAACCGAGCCCTAACCCTAACTCAAACCCTAACCCTAACCCTAACCCATACCCTACGCTGTACCCGAACCCCTCCCCGAACCCGTACCCTAAGCCGTACCCTAAGCCTAACCCTAAGCCTAACCCTAACCCTAGGCTACCCTTGACTGCTTCTGCCTCCAATAGATTTCCTAAGCACTAGTGTTTGAAGGAACAGCTTAAAAAGAGAAACCTAATGTGATTTCTTTATAATGGGTGTGTTCCTTATCTTATCCTAGTGTCTAAACTCTTCTCCATGGCTGGACCCGCAAATAATATTCCTTTACGTGCTAAGGGGTATCTAGAGAGTGGGATAGGTTTACTAACTACCCTAACCCTAATGCGTACCCTAACCCTAACCCCTACCCTAACCCTAACACGTACCCTAATCCTAACCCGTACCCTAAACCGAGCCCTAACCCTAACACGAACCCTAACCCTAACCCTAACCCATACCCTACGCCGTACCCGAACCCCTCCCCGAACCCCTACCCTAAGCCGTACCCTAACCCTAACCCTAAGCCTAACCCTAACCCTAGGCTACCCTTGACTGCTTCTGCCTCCAATAGATTTCCTAAGCACTAGTGTTTTAAGGAACAGCTTAAAAAGAGAATCCTAATGTGATTTCTTTATAATGTATGTGTTCCTTATTTTATCCTAGTGTCTAAACTCTTCTCCATGGCTGGACCCGCAAATAATATTCCTTTACGTGCTAAGGGGTATCTAGAGAGTGGGATAGGTTTAATAACTACCCTAACCCTAACACGTACCCTAATCCTAACCCGTACCCTGAACCGAGCCCTAACCCTAACACTAACCCTAACCCTAACCCTAACCCATACCCTACGCCGTACCCGAACCCCTCCCCGAACCCGTACCCTAAGCCGTACCCTAAGCCTAACCCTAAGCCTAACCCTAACCCTAGGCTACCCTTGACTGCTTCTGCCTCCAATAGATTTCCTAAGCACTAGTGTTTTAAGAAACAGCTTAAAAAGAGAATCCTAATGTGATTTCTTTATAATGGGTGTGTTCCTTATCTTATCCTAGTGTCTAAACTCTTCTCCATGGCTGGACCCCCAAATAATATTCCTTTACGTGCTAAGCGGTATCTAGAGAGTGGGATAGGTTTAATAACTACCCTAACCCTAACACGTACCCTAACCCTAACCCCTACCCTAACCCTAACACGTACCCTAATCCTAACCCGTACCCTGAACCGAGCCCTAACCCTAACACTAACCCTAACCCTAACCCTAACCCATACCCTACGCCGTACCCGAACCCCTCCCCGAACCCGTACCCTAAGCCGTACCCTAAGCCTAACCCTAAGCCTAACCCTAACCCTAGGCTACCCTTGACTGCTTCTGCCTCCAACAGATTTCCTAAGCACTAGTGTTTGAAGGAACAGCTTAAAAAGAGAATCCTAATGTGATTTCTTTATAATGGGTGTGTTCCTTATCTTATCCTAGTGTCTAAACTCTTCTCCATGGCAGGACCCCCAAATAATATTCCTTTACGTGCTAAGGGGTATCTAGAGAGTGGGATAGGTTTAATAACTACCCTAACCCTAACGCGTACCCTAACCCTAACCCCTACCCTAACCCTAAAACGTACCCTAATCCTAACCCGTACACTAAACCGAGCCCTAACCCTAACACTAACCCTAACCCTAACCCTAACCCATACCCTACGCCGTACCCGAACCCCTCCCCGAACCCGTACCCTAAGCCGTACCCTAAGCCTAACCCTAAGCCTAACCCTAACCCTAGGCTACCCTTGACTGCTTCTGCCTCCAATAGATTTCCTAAGCACTAGTGTTTGAAGGAACAGCTTAAAAAGAGAATCCTAATGTGATTTCTTTATAATGGGTGTGTTCCTTATCTTATCCTAGTGTCTAAACTCTTCTCCATGGCTGGACCCCCAAATAATATTCCTTTACGTGCTAAGGGGTATCTAGAGAGTGGGATAGGTTTAATAACTACCCTAACCCTAACACGTACCCTAACCCTAACCCCTACCCTAACCCTAACACGTACCCTAATCCTAACCTGTACCCTGAACCGAGCCCTAACCCTAACACTAACCCTAACCCTAACCCTAACCCATACCCTACGCCGTACCCGAACCCCTCCCCGAACCCGTACCCTAAGCCGTACCCTAAGCCTAACCCTAAGCCTAACCCTAACCCTAGGCTACCCTTGACTGCTTCTGCCTCCAATAGATTTCCTAAGCACTAGTGTTTTAAGAAACTGCTTAAAAAGAGAATCCTAATGTGATTTCTTTATAATGGGTGTGTTCCTTATCTTATCCTAGTGTCTAAACTCTTCTCCATGGCTGGACCCCCAAATAATATTCCTTTACGTGCTAAGGGGTATCTAGAGAGTGGGATAGGTTTAATAACTACCCTAACCCTAATGCGTACCCTAACCCTAACCCCTACCCTAACCCTAACACGTACCCTAATCCTAACCCGTACCCTGAACCGAGCCCTAACCCTAACACTAACCCTAACCCTAACCCTAACCCATACCCTACGCCGTACCCGAACCCCTCCCCGAACCCGTACCCTAAGCCGTACCCTAAGCCTAACCCTAAGCCTAACCCTAACCCTAGGCTACCCTTGACTGCTTCTGCCTCCAACAGATTTCCTAAGCACTAGTGTTTGAAGGAACAGCTTAAAAAGAGAATCCTAATGTGATTTCTTTATAATGGGTGTGTTCCTTATCTTATCCTAGTGTCTAAACTCTTCTCCATGGCTGGACCCCCAAATAATATTCCTTTACGTGCTAAGGGGTATCTAGAGAGTGGGATAGGTTTAATAACTACCCTAACCCTAACGCGTACCCTAACCCTAACCCCTACCCTAACCCTAACACGTACCCTAATCCTAACCCGTACCCTGAACCGAGCCCTAACCCTAACACTAACCCTAACCCTAACCCTAACCCATACCCTATGCCGTACCCGAACCCCTCCCCGAACCCGTACCCTAAGCCGTACCCTAAGCCTAACCCTAAGCCTAACCCTAACCCTAGGCTACCCTTGACTGCTTCTGCCTCCAATAGATTTCCTAAGCACTAGTGTTTGAAGGAACAGCTTAAAAAGAGAATCCTAATGTGATTTCTTTATAATGGGTGTGTTCCTTATCTTATCCTAGTGTCTAAACTCTTCTCCATGGCTGGACCCCCAAATAATATTCCTTTACATGCTAAGGGGTATCTAGAGAGTGGGATAGGTTTAATAACTACCCTAACCCTAACGCGTACCCTAACCCTAACCCCTACCCTAACCCTAACACGTACCCTAATCCTAACCCGTACCCTAAACCGAGCCCTAACCCTAACACGAACCCTAACCCTAACCCTAACCCATACCCTACGCCGTACCCGAACCCCTCCCCGAACCCCTACCCTAAGCCGTACCCTAACCCTAACCCTAAGCCTAGCCCTAACCCTAGGCTACCCTTGACTGCTTCTGCCTCCAATAGATTTCCTAAGCACTAGTGTTTTAAGGAACAGCTTAAAAAGAGAATCCTAATGTGATTTCTTTATAATGTATGTGTTCCTTATTTTATCCTAGTGTCTAAACTCTTCTCCATGGCTGGACCCGCAAATAATATTCCTTTACGTGCTAAGGGGTATCTAGAGAGTGGGATAGGTTTAATAACTACCCTAACCCTAACACGTACCCTAATCCTAACCCGTACCCTGAACCGAGCCCTAACCCTAACACTAACCCTAACCCTAACCCTAACCCATACCCTACGCCGTACCCGAACCCCTCCCCGAACCCGTACCCTAAGCCGTACCCTAAGCCTAACCCTAAGCCTAACCCTAACCCTAGGCTACCCTTGACTGCTTCTGCCTCCAATAGATTTCCTAAGCACTAGTGTTTTAAGAAACAGCTTAAAAAGAGAATCCTAATGTGATTTCTTTATAATGGGTGTGTTCCTTATCTTATCCTAGTGTCTAAACTCTTCTCCATGGCTGGACCCCCAAATAATATTCCTTTACGTGCTAAGCGGTATCTAGAGAGTGGGATAGGTTTAATAACTACCCTAACCCTAACACGTACCCTAACCCTAACTCCTACCCTAACCCTAACACGTACCCTAATCCTAACCCGTACCCTGAACCGAGCCCTAACCCTAACACTAACCCTAACCCTAACCCTAACCCATACCCTACGCCGTACCCGAACCCCTCCCCGAACCCGTACCCTAAGCCGTACCCTAAGCCTAACCCTAAGCCTAACCCTAACCCTAGGCTACCCTTCACTGCTTCTGCCTCCAACAGATTTCCTAAGCACTAGTGTTTGAAGGAACAGCTTAAAAAGAGAATCCTAATGTGATTTCTTTATAATGGGTGTGTTCCTTATCTTATCCTAGTGTCTAAACTCTTCTCCATGGCTGGACCCCCAAATAATATTCCTTTACGTGCTAAGGGGTATCTAGAGAGTGGGATAGGTTTAATAACTACCCTAACCCTAATGCGTACCCTAACCCTAACCCCTACCCTAACCCTAACACGTACCCTAATCCTAACCCGTACCCTGAACCGAGCCCTAACCCTAACACTAACCCTAACCCTAACCCTAACCCATACCCTATGCCGTACCCGAACCCCTCCCCGAACCCGTAGCCTAAGCCGTACCCTAAGCCTAACCCTAAGCCTAACCCTAACCCTAGGCTACCCTTGACTGCTTCTGCCTCCAATAGATTTCCTAAGCACTAGTGTTTGAAGGAACAGCTTAAAAAGAGAATCCTAATGTGATTTCTTTATAATGGGTGTGTTCCTTATCTTATCCTAGTGGCTAAACTCTTCTCCATGGCTGGACCCCCAAATAATATTCCTTTACGTGCTAAGGGGTATCTAGAGAGTGGGATAGGTTTAATAACTACCCTAACCCTAACGCGTACCCTAACCCTAACCCCTACCCTAACCCTAACACGTACCCTAATCCTAACCCGTACCCTGAACCGAGCCCTAACCCTAACACTAACCCTAACCCTAACCCTAACCCATACCCTACGCCGTACCCGAACCCCTCCCCGAACCCGTACCCTAAGCCGTACCCTAAGCCTAACCCTAAGCCTAACCCTAACCCTAGGCTACCCTTGACTGCTTCTGCCTCCAACAGATTTCCTAAGCACTAGTGTTTGAAGGAACAGCTTAAAAAGAGAATCCTAATGTGATTTCTTTATAATGGGTGTGTTCCTTATCTTATCCTAGTGTCTAAACTCTTCTCCATGGCTGGACCCCCAAATAATATTCCTTTACGTGCTAAGGGGTATCTAGAGAGTGGGATAGGTTTAATAACTACCCTAACCCTAATGCGTACCCTAACCCTAACCCCTACCCTAACCCTAACACGTACCCTAATCTTAACCCATACCCTGAACCGAGCCCTAACCCTAACACTAACCCTAACCCTAACCCTAACCCATACCCTATGCCGTACCCGAACCCCTCCCCGAACCCGTACCCTAAGCCGTACCCTAAGCCTAACCCTAAGCCTAACCCTAACCCTAGGCTACCCTTGACTGCTTCTGCCTCCAATAGATTTCCTAAGCACTAGTGTTTGAAGGAACAGCTTAAAAAGAGAATCCTAATGTGATTTCTTTATAATGGGTGTGTTCCTTATCTTATCCTAGTGTCTAAACTCTTCTCCATGGCTGGACCCCCAAATAATATTCCTTTACGTGCTAAGCGGTATCTAGAGAGTGGGATAGGTTTAATAACTACCCTAACCCTAACACGTACCCTAACCCTAACCCCTACCCTAACCCTAACACGTACCCTAATCCTAACCCGTACCCTGAACCGAGCCCTAACCCTAACACTAACCCTAACCCTAACCCTAACCCATACCCTACGCCGTACCCGAACCCCTCCCCGAACCCGTACCCTAAGCCGTACCCTAAGCCTAACCCTAAGCCTAACCCTAACCCTAGGCTACCCTTGACTGCTTCTGCCTCCAACAGATTTCCTAAGCACTAGTGTTTGAAGGAACAGCTTAAAAAGAGAATCCTAATGTGATTTCTTTATAATGGGTGTGTTCCTTATCTTATCCTAGTGTCTAAACTCTTCTCCATGGCTGGACCCCCAAATAATATTCCTTTACGTGCTAAGGGGTATCTAGAGAGTGGGATAGGTTTAATAACTACCCTAACCCTAATGCGTACCCTAACCCTAACCCCTACCCTAACCCTAACACGTACCCTAATCCTAACCCGTACCCTGAACCGAGCCCTAACCCTAACACTAACCCTAACCCTAACCCTAACCCATACCCTATGCCGTACCCGAACCCCTCCCCGAACCCGTACCCTAAGCCGTACCCTAAGCCTAACCCTAAGCCTAACCCTAACCCTAGGCTACCCTTGACTGCTTCTGCCTCCAATAGATTTCCTAAGCACTAGTGTTTGAAGGAACAGCTTAAAAAGAGAATCCTAATGTGATTTCTTTATAATGGGTGTGTTCCTTATCTTATCCTAGTGGCTAAACTCTTCTCCATGGCTGGACCCCCAAATAATATTCCTTTACGTGCTAAGGGGTATCTAGAGAGTGGGATAGGTTTAATAACTACCCTAACCCTAACGCGTACCCTAACCCTAACCCCTACCCTAACCCTAACACGTACCCTAATCCTAACCCGTACCCTGAACCGAGCCCTAACCCTAACACTAACCCTAACCCTAACCCTAACCCATACCCTACGCCGTACCCGAACCCCTCCCCGAACCCGTACCCTAAGCCGTACCCTAAGCCTAACCCTAAGCCTAACCCTAACCCTAGGCTACCCTTGACTGCTTCTGCCTCCAACAGATTTCCTAAGCACTAGTGTTTGAAGGAACAGCTTAAAAAGAGAATCCTAATGTGATTTCTTTATAATGGGTGTGTTCCTTATCTTATCCTAGTGTCTAAACTCTTCTCCATTGCTGGACCCCCAAATAATATTCCTTTACGTGCTAAGGGGTATCTAGAGAGTGGGATAGGTTTAATAACTACCCTAACCCTAATGCGTACCCTAACCCTAACCCCTACCCTAACCCTAACACGTACCCTAATCCTAACCCATACCCTGAACCGAGCCCTAACCCTAACACTAACCCTAACCCTAACCCTAACCCATACCCTATGCCGTACCCGAACCCCTCCCCGAACCCGTACCCTAAGCCGTACCCTAAGCCTAACCCTAAGCCTAACCCTAACCCTAGGCTACCCTTGACTGCTTCTGCCTCCAATAGATTTCCTAAGCACTAGTGTTTGAAGGAACAGCTTAAAAAGAGAATCCTAATGTGATTTCTTTATAATGGGTGTGTTCCTTATCTTATCCTAGTGTCTAAACTCTTCTCCATGGCTGGACCCCCAAATAATATTCCTTTACATGCTAAGGGGTATCTAGAGAGTGGGATAGGTTTAATAACTACCCTAACCCTAACGCGTACCCTAACCCTAACCCCTACCCTAACCCTAAAACGTACCCTAATCCTAACCCGTACACTAAACCGAGCCCTAACCCTAACTCAAACCCTAACCCTAACCCTAACCCATACCCTACGCTGTACCCGAACCCCTCCCCGAACCCGTACCCTAAGCCGTACCCTAAGCCTAACCCTAAGCCTAACCCTAACCCTAGGCTACCCTTGACTGCTTCTGCCTCCAATAGATTTCCTAAGCACTAGTGTTTGAAGGAACAGCTTAAAAAGAGAATCCTAATGTGATTTCTTTATAATGGGTGTGTTCCTTATCTTATCCTAGTGTCTAAACTCTTCTCCATGGCTGGACCCGCAAATAATATTCCTTTACGTGCTAAGGGGTATCTAGAGAGTGGGATAGGTTTACTAACTACCCTAACCCTAATGCGTACCCTAACCCTAACCCCTACCCTAACCCTAACACGTACCCTAATCCTAACCCGTACCTAAACCGAGCCCTAACCCTAAAACGAACCCTAACCCTAACCCTAACCCATACCCTACGCCGTACCCGAACCCCTCCCCGAACCCCTACCCTAAGCCGTACCCTAACCCTAACCCTAAGCCTAACCCTAACCCTAGGCTACCCTTGACTGCTTCTGCCTCCAATAGATTTCCTAAGCACTAGTGTTTTAAGGAACAGCTTAAAAAGAGAATCCTAATGTGATTTCTTTATAATGTATGTGTTCCTTATTTTATCCTAGTGTCTAAACTCTTCTCCATGGCTGGACCCGCAAATAATATTCCTTTACGTGCTAAGGGGTATCTAGAGAGTGGGATAGGTTTAATAACTACCCTAACCCTAACACGTACCCTAATCCTAACCCGTACCCTGAACCGAGCCCTAACCCTAACACGAACCCTAACCCTAACCCTAACCCATACCCTACGCCGTACCCGAACCCCTCCCCGAACCCCTACCCTAAGCCGTACCCTAACCCTAACCCTAAGCCTAACCCTAACCCTAGGCTACCCTTGACTGCTTCTGCCTCCAATAGATTTCCTAAGCACTAGTGTTTTAAGAAACAGCTTAAAAAGAGAATCCTAATGTGATTTCTTTATAATGGGTGTGTTCCTTATCTTATCCTAGTGTCTAAACTCTTCTCCATGGCTGGACCCCCAAATAATATTCCTTTACGTGCTAAGCGGTATCTAGAGAGTGGGATAGGTTTAATAACTACCCTAACCCTAACACGTACCCTAACCCTAACCCCTACCCTAACCCTAACACGTACCCTAATCCTAACCCGTACCCTGAACCGAGCCCTACCCCTAACACTAACCCTAACCCTAACCCTAACCCATACCCTACGCCGTACCCGAACCCCTCCCCGAACCCGTACCCTAAGCCGTACCCTAAGCCTAACCCTAAGCCTAACCCTAACCCTAGGCTACCCTTGACTGCTTCTGCCTCCAACAGATTTCCTAAGCACTAGTGTTTGAAGGAACATTTTAAAAAGAGAATCCTAATGTGATTTCTTTATAATGGGTGTGTTCCTTATCTTATCCTAGTGTCTAAACTCTTCTCCATGGCTGGACCCCCAAATAATATTCCTTTACGTGCTAAGGGGTATCTAGAGAGTGGGATAGGTTTAATAACTACCCTAACCCTAACGCGTACCCTAACCCTAACCCCTACCCTAACCCTAAAACGTACCCTAATCCTAACCCGTACACTAAACCGAGCCCTAACCCTAACAGTAACCCTAACCCTAACCCTAACCCATACCCTACGCCGTACCCGAACCCCTCCCCGAACCCGTACCCTAAGCCGTACCCTAAGCCTAACCCTAAGCCTAACCCTAACCCTAGGCTACCCTTGACTGCTTCTGCCTCCAATAGATTTCCTAAGCACTAGTGTTTTAAGAAACTGCTTAAAAAGAGAATCCTAATGTGATTTCTTTATAATGGGTGTGTTCCTTATCTTATCCTAGTGTCTAAACTCTTCTCCATGGCTGGACCCCCAAATAATATTCCTTTACGTGCTAAGGGGTATCTAGAGAGTGGGATAGGTTTAATAACTACCCTAACCCTAACACGTACCCTAACCCTAACCCCTACCCTAACCCTAACACGTACCCTAATCCTAACCCGTACCCTGAACCGAGCCCTAACCCTAACACTAACCCTAACCCTAACCCTAACCCATACCCTACGCCGTACCCGAACCCCTCCCCGAACCCGTACCCTAAGCCGTACCCTAAGCCTAACCCTAAGCCTAACCCTAACCCTAGGCTACCCTTGACTGCTTCTGCCTCCAACAGATTTCCTAAGCACTAGTGTTTGAAGGAACAGCTTAAAAAGAGAATCCTAATGTGATTTCTTTATAATGGGTGTGTTCCTTATCTTATCCTAGTGTCTAAACTCTTCTCCATGGCTGGACCCCCAAATAATATTCCTTTACATGCTAAGGGGTATCTAGAGAGTGGGATAGGTTTAATAACTACCCTAACCCTAACGCGTACCCTAACCCTAACCCCTACCCTAACCCTAAAACGTACCCTAATCCTAACCCGTACACTAAACCGAGCCCTAACCCTAACTCAAACCCTAACCCTAACCCTAACCCATACCCTACGCTGTACCCGAACCCCTCCCCGAACCCGTACCCTAAGCCGTACCCTAAGCCTAACCCTAAGCCTAACCCTAACCCTAGGCTACCCTTGACTGCTTCTGCCTCCAATAGATTTCCTAACCACTAGTGTTTGAAGGAACAGCTTAAAAAGAGAATCCTAATGTGATTTCTTTATAATGGGTGTGTTCCTTATCTTATCCTAGTGTCTAAACTCTTCTCCATGGCTGGACCCGCAAATAATATTCCTTTACATGCTAAGGGGTATCTAGAGAGTGGGATAGGTTTACTAACTACCCTAACCCTAATGCGTACCCTAACCCTAACCCCTACCCTAACCCTAACACGTACCCTAATCCTAACCCGTACCCTAAACCGAGCCCTAACCCTAACACGAACCCTAACCCTAACCCTAACCCATACCCTACGCCGTACCCGAACCCCTCCCCGAACCCGTACCCTAAGCCGTACCCTAACCCTAACCCTAAGCCTAACCCTAACCCTAGGCTACCCTTGACTGCTTCTGCCTCTAATAGATTTCCTAAGCACTAGTGTTTTAAGGAACAGCTTAAAAAGAGAATCCTAATGTGATTTCTTTATAATGTATGTGTTCCTTATTTTATCCTAGTGTCTAAACTCTTCTCCATGGCTGGACCCGCAAATAATATTCCTTTACGTGCTAAGGGGTATCTAGAGAGTGGGATAGGTTTAATAACTACCCTAACCCTAACACGTACCCTAATCCTAACCCGTACCCTGAACCGAGCCCTAACCCTAACACGAACCCTAACCCTAACCCTAACCCATACCCTACGCCGTACCCGAACCCCTCCCCGAACCCCTACCCTAAGCCGTACCCTAAGCCTAACGCTAAGCCTAACCCTAACCCTAGGCTACCCTTGACTGCTTCTGCCTCCAATAGATTTCCTAAGCACTAGTGTTTTAAGAAACAGCTTAAAAAGAGAATCCTAATGTGATTTCTTTATAATGGGTGTGTTCCTTATCTTATCCTAGTGTCTAAACTCTTCTCCATGGCTGGACCCCCAAATAATATTCCTTTACGTGCTAAGCGGTATCTAGAGAGTGGGATAGGTTTAATAACTACCCTAACCCTAACACGTACCCTAACCCTAACCCCTACCCTAACCCTAACACGTACCCTAATCCTAACCCGTACCCTGAACCGAGCCCTAACCCTAACACTAACCCTAACCCTAACCCTAACCCATACCCTACGCCGTACCCGAACCCCTCCCCGAACCCGTACCCTAAGCCGTACCCTAAGCCTAACCCTAAGCCTAACCCTAACCCTAGGCTACCCTTGACTGCTTCTGCCTCCAACAGATTTCCTAAGCACTAGTGTTTGAAGGAACAGCTTAAAAAGAGAATCCTAATGTGATTTCTTTATGATGGGTGTGTTCCTTATCTTATCCTAGTGTCTAAACTCTTCTCCATGGCTGGACCCCCAAATAATATTCCTTTACGTGCTAAGGGGTATCTAGAGAGTGGGATAGGTTTAATAACTACCCTAACCCTAATGCGTACCCTAACCCTAACCCCTACCCTAACCCTAACACGTACCCTAATCCTAACCCGTACCCTGAACCGAGCCCTAACCCTAACACTAACCCTAACCCTAACCCTAACCCTAACCCATACCCTATGCCGTACCCGAACCCCTCCCCGAACCCGTACCCTAAGCCGTACCCTAAGCCTAACCCTAAGCCTAACCCTAACCCTAGGCTACCCTTGACTGCTTCTGCCTCCAATAGATTTCCTAAGCACTAGTGTTTGAAGGAACAGCTTAAAAAGAGAATCCTAATGTGATTTCTTTATAATGGGTGTGTTCCTTATCTTATCCTAGTGGCTAAACTCTTCTCCATGGCTGGACCCCCAAATAATATTCCTTTACATGCTAAGGGGTATCTAGAGAGTGGGATAGGTTTAATAACTACCCTAACCCTAACGCGTACCCTAACCCTAACCCCTACCCTAACCCTAAAACGTACCCTAATCCTAACCCGTACACTAAACCGAGCCCTAACCCTAACTCAAACCCTAACCCTAACCCTAACCCATACCCTACGCTGTACCCGAACCCCTCCCCGAACCCGTACCCTAAGCCGTACCCTAAGCCTAACCCTAAGCCTAACCCTAACCCTAGGCTACCCTTGACTGCTTCTGCCTCCAATAGATTTCCTAAGCACTAGTGTTTGAAGGAACAGCTTAAAAAGAGAAACCTAATGTGATTTCTTTATAATGGGTGTGTTCCTTATCTTATCCTAGTGTCTAAACTCTTCTCCATGGCTGGACCCGCAAATAATATTCCTTTACGTGCTAAGGGGTATATAGAGAGTGGGATAGGTTTACTAACTACCCTAACCCTAATGCGTACCCTAACCCTAACCCCTACCCTAACCCTAACACGTACCCTAATCCTAACCCGTACCCTAAACCGAGCCCTAACCCTAACACGAACCCTAACCCTAACCCTAACCCATACCCTACGCCGTACCCGAACCCCTCCCCGAACCCCTACCCTAAGCCGTACCCTAACCCTAACCCTAAGCCTAACCCTAACCCTAGGCTACCCTTGACTGCTTCTGCCTCCAATAGATTTCCTAAGCACTAGTGTTTTAAGGAACAGCTTAAAAAGAGAATCCTAATGTGATTTCTTTATAATGTATGTGTTCCTTATTTTATCCTAGTGTCTAAACTCTTCTCCATGGCTGGACCCGCAAATAATATTCCTTTACGTGCTAAGGGGTATCTAGAGAGTGGGATAGGTTTAATAACTACCCTAACCCTAATACGTACCCTAATCCTAACCCGTACCCTGAACCGAGCCCTAACCCTAACACTAACCCTAACCCTAACCCTAACCCATACCCTACGCCGTACCCGAACCCCTCCCCGAACCCGTACCCTAAGCCGTACCCTAAGCCTAACCCTAAGCCTAACCCTAACCCTAGGCTACCCTTGACTGCTTCTGCCTCCAATAGATTTCCTAAGCACTAGTGTTTTAAGAAACAGCTTAAAAAGAGAATCCTAATGTGATTTCTTTATAATGGGTGTGTTCCTTATCTTATCCTAGTGTCTAAACTCTTCTCCATGGCTGGACCCCCAAATAATATTCCTTTACGTGCTAAGCGGTATCTAGAGAGTGGGATAGGTTTAATAACTACCCTAACCCTAACACGTACCCTAACCCTAACCCCTACCCTAACCCTAACACGTACCCTAATCCTAACCCGTACCCTGAACCGAGCCCTAACCCTAACACTAACCCTAACCCTAACCCTAACCCATACCCTACGCCGTACCCGAACCCCTCCCCGAACCCGTACCCTAAGCCGTACCCTAAGCCTAACCCTAAGCCTAACCCTAACCCTAGGCTACCCTTGACTGCTTCTGCCTCCAAAAGATTTCCTAAGCACTAGTGTTTGAAGGAACAGCTTAAAAAGAGAATCCTAATGTGATTTCTTTATAATGGGTGTGTTCCTTATCTTATCCTAGTGTCTAAACTCTTCTCCATGGCTGGACCCCCAAATAATATTCCTTTACGTGCTAAGGGGTATCTAGAGAGTGGGATAGGTTTAATAACTACCCTAACCCTAACGCGTACCCTAACCCTAACCCCTACCCTAACCCTAAAACGTACCCTAATCCTAACCCGTACACTAAACCGAACCCTAACCCTAACACTAACCCTAACCCTAACCCTAACCCATACCCTACGCCGTACCCGAACCCCTCCCCGAACCCGTACCCTAAGCCGTACCCTAACCCTAACCCTAAGCCTAACCCTAACCCTAGGCTACCCTTGACTGCTTCTGCCTCCAATAGATTTCCTAAGCACTAGTGTTTGAAGGAACAGCTTAAAAAGAGAATCCTAATGTGATTTCTTTATAATGGGTGTGTTCCTTATCTTATCCTAGTGTCTAAACTCTTCTCCATGGCTGGACCCCCAAATAATATTCCTTTACGTGCTAAGGGGTATCTAGAGAGTGGGATAGGTTTAATAACTACCCTAACCCTAACACGTACCCTAACCCTAACCCCTACCCTAACCCTAACACGTACCCTAATCCTAACCTGTACCCTGAACCGAGCCCTAACCCTAACACTAACCCTAACCCTAACCCTAACCCATACCCTACGCCGTACCCGAACCCCTCCCCGAACCCGTACCCTAAGCCGTACCCTAAGCCTAACCCTAAGCCTAACCCTAACCCTAGGCTACCCTTGACTGCTTCTGCCTCCAATAGATTTCCTAAGCACTAGTGTTTTAAGAAACAGCTTAAAAAGAGAATCCTAATGTGATTTCTTTATAATGGGTGTGTTCCTTATCTTATCCTAGTGTCTAAACTCTTCTCCATGGCTGGACCCCCAAATAATATTCCTTTACGTGCTAAGGGGTATCTAGAGAGTGGGATAGGTTTAATAACTACCCTAACCCTAACACGTACCCTAACCCTAACCCCTACCCTAACCCTAACACGTACCCTAATCCTAACCCGTACCCTGAACCGAGCCCTAACCCTAACACTAACCCTAACCCTAACCCTAACCCATACCCTACGCCGTACCCGAACCCCTCCCCGAACCCGTACCCTAAGCCGTACCCTAAGCCTAACCCTAAGCCTAACCCTAACCCTAGGCTACCCTTGACTGCTTCTGCCTCCAACAGATTTCCTAAGCACTAGTGTTTGAAGGAACAGCTTAAAAAGAGAATCTTAATGTGATTTCTTTATAATGGGTGTGTTCCTTATCTTATCCTAGTGTCTAAACTCTTCTCCATGGCTGGACCCCCAAATAATATTCCTTTACGTGCTAAGGGGAATCTAGAGAGTGGGATAGGTTTAATAACTACCCTAACCCTAACGCGTACCCTAACCCTAACCCCTACCCTAACCCTAACACGTACCCTAATCCTAACCCGTACCCTGAACCGAGCCCTAACCCTAACACTAACCCTAACCCTAACCCTAACCCATACCCTATGCCGTACCCGAACCCCTCCCCGAACCCGTACCCTAAGCCGTACCCTAAGCCTAACCCTAAGCCTAACCCTAACCCTAGGCTACCCTTGACTGCTTCTGCCTCCAATAGATTTCCTAAGCACTAGTGTTTGAAGGAACAGCTTAAAAAGAGAATCCTAATGTGATTTCTTTATAATGGGTGTGTTCCTTATCTTATCCTAGTGTCTAAACTCTTCTCCATGGCTGGACCCCCAAATAATATTCCTTTACATGCTAAGGGGTATCTAGAGAGTGGGATAGGTTTAATAACTACCCTAACCCTAACGCGTACCCTAACCCTAACCCCTACCCTAACCCTAAAACGTACCCTAATCCTAACCCGTACACTAAACCGAGCCCTAACCCTAACTCAAACCCTAACCCTAACCCTAACCCATACCCTACGCTGTACCCGAACCCCTCCCCGAACCCGTACCCTAAGCCGTACCCTAAGCCTAACCCTAAGCCTAACCCTAACCCTAGGCTACCCTTGACTGCTTCTGCCTCCAATAGATTTCCTAAGCACTAGTGTTTGAAGGAACAGCTTAAAAAGAGAATCCTAATGTGATTTCTTTATAATGGGTGTGTTCCTTATCTTATCCTAGTGTCTAAACTCTTCTCCATGGCTGGACCCGCAAATAATATTCCTTTACGTGCTAAGGGGTATCTAGAGAGTGGGATAGGTTTACTAACTACCCTAACCCTAATGCGTACCCTAACCCTAACCCCTACCCTAACCCTAACACGTACCCTAATCCTAACCCGTACCCTAAACCGAGCCCTAACCCTAACACGAACCCTAACCCTAACCCTAACCCATACCCTACGCCGTACCCGAACCCCTCCCCGAACCCCTACCCTAAGCCGTACCCTAACCCTAACCCTAAGCCTAACCCTAACCCTAGGCTACCCTTGACTGCTTCTGCCTCCAATAGATTTCCTAAGCACTAGTGTTTTAAGGAACAGCTTAAAAAGAGAATCCTAATGTGATTTCTTTATAATGTATGTGTTCCTTATTTTATCCTAGTGTCTAAACTCTTCTCCATGGCTGGACCCGCAAATAATATTCCTTTACGTGCTAAGGGGTATCTAGAGAGTGGGATAGGTTTAATAACTACCCTAACCCTAACACGTACCCTAATCCTAACCCGTACCCTGAACCGAGCCCTAACCCTAACACTAACCCTAACCCTAACCCTAACCCATACCCTACGCCGTACCCGAACCCCTCCCCGAACCCGTACCCTAAGCCGTACCCTAAGCCTAACCCTAAGCCTAACCCTAACCCTAGGCTACCCTTGACTGCTTCTGCCTCCAATAGATTTCCTAAGCACTAGTGTTTTAAGAAACAGCTTAAAAAGAGAATCCTAATGTGATTTCTTTATAATGGGTGTGTTCCTTATCTTATCCTACTGTCTAAACTCTTCTCCATGGCTGGACCCCCAAATAATATTCCTTTACGTGCTAAGCGGTATCTAGAGAGTGGGATAGGTTTAATAATTACCCTAACCCTAACACGTACCCTAACCCTAACCCCTACCCTAACCCTAACACGTACCCTAATCCTAACCCGTACCCTGAACCGAGCCCTAACCCTAACACTAACCCTAACCCTAACCCTAACCCATACCCTACGCCGTACCCGAACCCCTCCCCGAACCCGTACCCTAAGCCGTACCCTAAGCCTAACCCTAAGCCTAACCCTAACCCTAGGCTACCCTTGACTGCTTCTGCCTCCAACAGATTTCCTAAGCACTAGTGTTTGAAGGAACAGCTTAAAAAGAGAATCCTAATGTGATTTCTTTATAATGGGTGTGTTCCTTATCTTATCCTAGTGTCTAAACTCTTCTCCATGGCTGGACCCCCAAATAATATTCCTTTACGTGCTAAGGGGTATCTAGAGAGTGGGATAGGTTTAATAACTACCCTAACCCTAATGCGTACCCTAACCCTAACCCCTACCCTAACCCTAACACGTACCCTAATCCTAACCCGTACCCTGAACCGAGCCCTAACCCTAACACGAACCCTAACCCTAACCCTAACCCATACCCTATGCCGTACCCGAACCCCTCCCCGAACCCGTACCCTAAGCCGTACCCTAAGCCTAACCCTAAGCCTAACCCTAACCCTAGGCTACCCTTGACTGCTTCTGCCTCCAATAGATTTCCTAAGCACTAGTGTTTGAAGGAACAGCTTAAAAAGAGAATCCTAATGTGATTTCTTTATAATGGGTGTGTTCCTTATCTTATCCTAGTGGCTAAACTCTTCTCCATGGCTGGACCCCCAAATAATATTCCTTTACATGCTAAGGTGTATCTAGAGAGTGGGATAGGTTTAATAACTACCCTAACCCTAACGCGTACCCTAACCCTAACCCCTACCCTAACCCTAAAACGTACCCTAATCCTAACCCGTACACTAAACCGAGCCCTAACCCTAACTCAAACCCTAACCCTAACCCTAACCCATACCCTACGCTGTACCCGAACCCCTCCCCGAACCCGTACCCTAAGCCGTACCCTAAGCCTAACCCTAAGCCTAACCCTAACCCTAGGCTACCCTTGACTGCTTCTGCCTCCAATAGATTTCCTAAGCACTAGTGTTTGAAGGAACAGCTTAAAAAGAGAATCCTAATGTGATTTCTTTATAATGGGTTTGTTCCTTATCTTATCCTAGTGTCTAAACTCTTCTCCATGGCTGGACCCGCAAATAATATTCCTTTACGTGCTAAGGGGTATCTAGAGAGTGGGATAGGTTTACTAACTACCCTAACCCTAATGCGTACCCTAACCCTAACCCCTACCCTAACCCTAACACGTACCCTAATCCTAACCCGTACCCTAAACCGAGCCCTAACCCTAACACGAACCCTAACCCTAACCCTAACCCATACCCTACGCCGTACCCGAACCCCTCCCCGAACCCCTACCCTAAGCCGTACCCTAACCCTAACCCTAAGCCTAACCCTAACCCTAGGCTACCCTTGACTGCTTCTGCCTCCAATAGATTTCCTAAGCACTAGTGTTTGAAGGAACAGCTTAAAAAGAGAATCCTAATGTGATTTCTTTATAATGTATGTGTTCCTTATTTTATCCTAGTGTCTAAACTCTTCTCCATGGCTGGACCCGCAAATAATATTCCTTTACGTGCTAAGGGGTATCTAGAGAGTGGGATAGGTTTAATAACTACCCTAACCCTAACACGTACCCTAATCCTAACCCGTACCCTGAACCGAGCCCTAACCCTAACACTAACCCTAACCCTAACCCTAACCCATACCCTACGCCGTACCCGAACCCCTCCCCGAACCCGTACCCTAAGCCGTACCCTAAGCCTAACCCTAAGCCTAACCCTAACCCTAGGCTACCCTTGACTGCTTCTGCCTCCAATAGATTTCCTAAGCACTAGTGTTTTAAGAAACAGCTTAAAAAGAGAATCCTAATGTGATTTCTTTATAATGGGTGTGTTCCTTATCTTATCCTAGTGTCTAAACTCTTCTCCATGGCTGGACCCCCAAATAATATTCCTTTACGTGCTAAGCGGTATCTAGAGAGTGGGATAGGTTTAATAACTACCCTAACCCTAACACGTACCCTAACCCTAACCCCTACCCTAACCCTAACACGTACCCTAATCCTAACCCGTACCCTGAACCGAGCCCTAACCCTAACACTAACCCTAACCCTAACCCTAACCCATACCCTACGCCGTACCCGAACCCCTCCCCGAACCCGTACCCTAAGCCGTACCCTAAGCCTAACCCTAAGCCTAACCCTAACCCTAGGCTACCCTTGACTGCTTCTGCCTCCAACAGATTTCCTAAGCACTAGTGTTTGAAGGAACAGCTTAAAAAGAGAATCCTAATGTGATTTCTTTATAATGGGTGTGTTCCTTATCTTATCCTAGTGTCTAAACTCTTCTCCATGGCTGGACCCCCAAATAATATTCCTTTACGTGCTAAGGGGTATCTAGAGAGTGGGATAGGTTTAATAACTACCCTAACCCTAACGCGTACCCTAACCCTAACCCCTACCCTAACCCTAAAACGTACCCTAATCCTAACCCGTACACTACACCGAGCCCTAACCCTAACACTAACCCTAACCCTAACCCTAACCCATACCCTACGCCGTACCCGAACCCCTCCCCGAACCCGTACCCTAAGCCGTACCCTAACCCTAACCCTAAGCCTAACCCTAACCCTAGGCTACCCTTGACTGCTTCTGCCTCCAATAGATTTCCTAAGCACTAGTGTTTGAAGGAACAGCTTAAAAAGAGAATCCTAATGTGATTTCTTTATAATGGGTGTGTTCCTTATCTTATCCTAGTGTCTAAACTCTTCTCCATGGCTGGACCCCCAAATAATATTCCTTTACGTGCTAAGGGGTATCTAGAGAGTGGGATAGGTTTAATAACTACCCTAACCCTAACACGTACCCTAACCCTAACCCCTACCCTAACCCTAACACGTACCCTAATCCTAACCTGTACCCTGAACCGAGCCCTAACCCTAACACTAACCCTAACCCTAACCCTAACCCATACCCTACGCCGTACCCGAACCCCTCCCCGAACCCGTACCCTAAGCCGTACCCTAAGCCTAACCCTAAGCCTAACCCTAACCCTAGGCTACCCTTGACTGCTTCTGCCTCCAACAGATTTCCTAAGCACTAGTGTTTGAAGGAACAGCTTAAAAAGAGAATCCTAATGTGATTTCTTTATAATGGGTGTGTTCCTTATCTTATCCTAGTGTCTAAACTCTTCTCCATGGCTGGACCCCCAAATAATATTCCTTTACGTGCTAAGGGGAATCTAGAGAGTGGGATAGGTTTAATAACTACCCTAACCCTAACGCGTACCCTAACCCTAACCCCTACCCTAACCCTAACACGTACCCTAATCCTAACCCGTACCCTGAACCGAGCCCTAACCCTAACACTAACCCTAACCCTAACCCTAACCCATACCCTATGCCGTACCCGAACCCCTCCCCGAACCCGTACCCTAAGCCGTACCCTAAGCCTAACCCTAAGCCTAACCCTAACCCTAGGCTACCCTTGACTGCTTCTGCCTCCAATAGATTTCCTAAGCACTAGTGTTTGAAGGAACAGCTTAAAAAGAGAATCCTAATGTGATTTCTTTATAATGGGTGTGTTCCTTATCTTATCCTAGTGTCTAAACTCTTCTCCATGGCTGGACCCCCAAATAATATTCCTTTACATGCTAAGGGGTATCTAGAGAGTGGGATAGGTTTAATAACTACCCTAACCCTAACGCGTACCCTAACCCTAACCCCTACCCTAACCCTAAAACGTACCCTAATCCTAACCCGTACACTAAACCGAGCCCTAACCCTAACTCAAACCCTAACCCTAACCCTAACCCATACCCTACGCTGTACCCGAACCCCTCCCCGAACCCGTACCCTAAGCCGTACCCTAAGCCTAACCCTAAGCCTAACCCTAACCCTAGGCTACCCTTGACTGCTTCTGCCTCCAATAGATTTCCTAAGCACTAGTGTTTGAAGGAACAGCTTAAAAAGAGAATCCTAATGTGATTTCTTTATAATGGGTGTGTTCCTTATCTTATCCTAGTGTCTAAACTCTTCTCCATGGCTGGACCCCCAAATAATATTCCTTTACGTGCTAAGGGGTATCTAGAGAGTGGGATAGGTTTAATAACTACCCTAACCCTAACACGTACCCTAACCCTAACCCCTACCCTAACCCTAACACGTACCCTAATCCTAACCCGTACCCTGAACCGAGCCCTAACCCTAACACTAACCCTATCCCTAACCCTAACCCATACCCTACGCCGTACCCGAACCGCTCCCCGAACCCGTACCCTAAGCCGTACCCTAAGCCTAACCCTAAGCCTAACCCTAACCCTAGGCTACCCTTGACTGCTTCTGCCTCCAACAGATTTCCTAAGCACTAGTGTTTGAAGGAACAGCTTAAAAAGAGAATCCTAATGTGATTTCTTTATAATGGGTGTGTTCCTTATCTTATCCTAGTGTCTAAACTCTTCTCCATGGCTGGACCCCCAAATAATATTCCTTTACGTGCTAAGGGGTATCTAGAGAGTGGGATAGGTTTAATAACTACCCTAACCCTAACGCGTACCCTAACCCTAACCCCTACCCTAACCCTAACACGTACCCTAATCCTAACCCGTACCCTGAACCGAGCCCTAACCCTAACACTAACCCTAACCCTAACCCTAACCCATACCCTATGCCGTACCCGAACCCCTCCCCGAACCCGTACCCTAAGCCGTACCCTAAGCCTAACCCTAAGCCTAACCCTAACCCTAGGCTACCCTTGACTGCTTCTGCCTCCAATAGATTTCCTAAGCACTAGTGTTTGAAGGAACAGCTTAAAAAGAGAATCCTAATGTGATTTCTTTATAATGGGTGTGTTCCTTATCTTATCCTAGTGTCTAAACTCTTCTCCATGGCTGGACCCCCAAATAATATTCCTTTACATGCTAAGGGGTATCTAGAGAGTGGGATAGGTTTAATAACTACCCTAACCCTAACACGTACCCTAACCCTAACCCCTACCCTAACCCTAACACGTACCCTAATCCTAACCTGTACCCTGAACCGAGCCCTAACCCTAACACTAACCCTAACCCTAACCCTAACCCATACCCTACGCCGTACCCGAACCCCTCCCCGAACCCGTACCCTAAGCCGTACCCTAAGCCTAACCCTAAGCCTAACCCTAACCCTAGGCTACCCTTGACTGCTTCTGCCTCCAATAGATTTCCTAAGCACTAGTGTTTTAAGAAACAGCTTAAAAAGAGAATCCTAATGTGATTTCTTTATAATGGGTGTGTTCCTTATCTTATCCTAGTGTCTAAACTCTTCTCCATGGCTGGACCCCCAAATAATATTCCTTTACGTGCTAAGGGGTATCTAGAGAGTGGGATAGGTTTAATAACTACCCTAATCCTAACACGTACCCTAACCCTAACCCCTACCCTAACCCTAACACGTACCCTAATCCTAACCCGTACCCTGAACCGAGCCCTAACCCTAACACTAACCCTAACCCTAACCCTCACCCATACCCTACGCCGTACCCGAACCCCTCCCCGAACCCGTACCCTAAGCCGTACCCTAAGCCTAACCCTAAGCCTAACCCTAACCCTAGGCTACCCTTGACTGCTTCTGCCTCCAACAGATTTCCTAAGCACTAGTGTTTGAAGGAACAGCTTAAAAAGAGAATCCTAATGTGATTTCTTTATAATGGGTGTGTTCCTTATCTTATCCTAGTGTCTAAACTCTTCTCCATGGCTGGACCCCAAAATAATATTCCTTTACGTGCTAAGGGGTATCTAGAGAGTGGGATAGGTTTAATAACTACCCTAACCCTAACGCGTACCCTAACCCTAACCCCTACCCTAACCCTAACACGTACCCTAATCCTAACCCGTACCCTGAACCGAGCCCTAACCCTAACACTAACCCTAACCCTAACCCTAACCCATACCCTATGCCGTACCCGAACCCCTCCCCGAACCCGTACCCTAAGCCGTACCCTAAGCCTAACCCTAAGCCTAACCCTAACCCTAGGCTACCCTTGACTGCTTCTGCCTCCAATAGATTTCCTAAGCACTAGTGTTTGAAGGAACAGCTTAAAAAGAGAATCCTAATGTGATTTCTTTATAATGGGTGTGTTCCTTATCTTATCCTAGTGTCTAAACTCTTCTCCATGGCTGGACCCCCAAATAATATTCCTTTACGTGCTAAGGGGTATCTAGAGAGTGGGATAGGTTTACTAACTACCCTAACCCTAATGCGTACCCTAACCCTAACCCCTACCCTAACCCTAACACGTACCCTAATCCTAACCCGTACCCTAAACCGAGCCCTAACCCTAACACGAACCCTAACCCTAACCCTAAACCATACCCTACGCCGTACCCGAACCCCTCCCCGAACCCCTACCCTAAGCCGTACCCTAACCCTAACCCTAAGCCTAACCCTAACCCTAGGCTACCCTTGACTGCTTCTGCCTCCAATAGATTTCCTAAGCACTAGTGTTTTAAGGAACAGCTTAAAAAGAGAATCCTAATGTGATTTCTTTATAATGTATGTGTTCCTTATTTTATCCTAGTGTCTAAACTCTTCTCCATGGCTGGACCCGCAAATAATATTCCTTTACGTGCTAAGGGGTATCTAGAGAGTGGGATAGGTTTAATAACTACCCTAACCCTAACACGTACCCTAATTCTAACCCGTACCCTGAACCGAGCCCTAACCCTAACACTAACCCTAACCCTAACCCTAACCCATACCCTACGCCGTACCCGAACCCCTCCCCGAACCCGTACCCTAAGCCGTACCCTAAGCCTAACCCTAAGCCTAACCCTAACCCTAGGCTACCCTTGACTGCTTCTGCCTCCAACAGATTTCCTAAGCACTAGTGTTTGAAGGAACAGCTTAAAAAGAGAATCCTAATGTGATTTCTTTATAATGGGTGTGTTCCTTATCTTATCCTAGTGTCTAAACTCTTCTCCATGGCTGGACCCCCAAATAATATTCCTTTACGTGCTAAGGGGTATCTAGAGAGTGGGATAGGTTTAATAACTACCCTAACCCTAACGCGTACCCTAACCCTAACCCCTACCCTAACCCTAACACGTACCCTAATCCTAACCTGTACCCTGAACCGAGCCCTAACCCTAACACTAACCCTAACCCTAACCCTAACCCATACCCTACGCCGTACCCGAACCCCTCCCCGAACCCGTACCCTAAGCCGTACCCTAAGCCTAACCCTAAGCCTAACCCTAACCCTAGGCTACCCTTGACTGCTTCTGCCTCCAACAGATTTCCTAAGCACTAGTGTTTGAAGGAACAGCTTAAAAAGAGAATCCTAATGTGATTTCTTTATAATGGGTGTGTTCCTTATCTTATCCTAGTGTCTAAACTCTTCTCCATGGCTGGACCCCCAAATAATATTCCTTTACGTGCTAAGGGGTATCTAGAGAGTGGGATAGGTTTAATAACTACCCTAACCCTAACGCGTACCCTAACCCTAACCCCTACCCTAACCCTAACACGTACCCTAATCCTAACCCGTACCCTGAACCGAGCCCTAACCCTAACACTAACCCTAACCCTAACCCTAACCCATACCCTATGCCGTACCCGAACCCCTCCCCGAACCCGTACCCTAAGCCGTACCCTAAGCCTAACCCTAAGCCTAACCCTAACCCTAGGCTACCCTTGACTGCTTCTGCCTCCAATAGATTTCCTAAGCACTAGTGTTTGAAGGAACAGCTTAAAAAGAGAATCCTAATGTGATTTCTTTATAATGGGTGTGTTCCTTATCTTATCCTAGTGTCTAAACTCTTCTCCATGGCTGGACCCCCAAATAATATTCCTTTACATGCTAAGGGGTATCTAGAGAGTGGGATAGGTTTAATAACTACCCTAACCCTAACACGTACCCTAACCCTAACCCCTACCCTAACCCTAACACGTACCCTAATCCTAACCTGTACCCTGAACCGAGCCCTAACCCTAACACTAACCCTAACCCTAACCCTAACCCATACCCTACGCCGTACCCGAACCCCTCCCCGAACCCGTACCCTAAGCCGTACCCTAAGCCTAACCCTAAGCCTAACCCTAACCCTAGGCTACCCTTGACTGCTTCTGCCTCCAATAGATTTCCTAAGCACTAGTGTTTTAAGAAACAGCTTAAAAAGAGAATCCTAATGTGATTTCTTTATAATGGGTGTGTTCCTTATCTTATCCTAGTGTCTAAACTCTTCTCCATGGCTGGACCCCCAAATAATATTCCTTTACGTGCTAAGGGGTATCTAGAGAGTGGGATAGGTTTAATAACTACCCTAATCCTAACACGTACCCTAACCCTAACCCCTACCCTAACCCTAACACGTACCCTAATCCTAACCCGTACCCTGAACCGAGCCCTAACCCTAACACTAACCCTAACCCTAACCCTAACCCATACCCTACGCCGTACCCGAACCCCTCCCCGAACCCGTACCCTAAGCCGTACCCTAAGCCTAACCCTAAGCCTAACCCTAACCCTAGGCTACCCTTGACTGCTTCTGCCTCCAACAGATTTCCTAAGCACTAGTGTTTGAAGGAACAGCTTAAAAAGAGAATCCTAATGTGATTTCTTTATAATGGGTGTGTTCCTTATCTTATCCTAGTGTCTAAACTCTTCTCCATGGCTGGACCCCCAAATAATATTCCTTTACGTGCTAAGGGGTATCTAGAGAGTGGGATAGGTTTAATAACTACCCTAACCCTAACGCGTACCCTAACCCTAACCCCTACCCTAACCCTAACACGTACCCTAATCCTAACCCGTACCCTGAACCGAGCCCTAACCCTAACACTAACCCTAACCCTAACCCTAACCCATACCCTATGCCGTACCCGAACCCCTCCCCGAACCCGTACCCTAAGCCGTACCCTAAGCCTAACCCTAAGCCTAACCCTAACCCTAGGCTACCCTTGACTGCTTCTGCCTCCAATAGATTTCCTAAGCACTAGTGTTTGAAGGAACAGCTTAAAAAGAGAATCCTAATGTGATTTCTTTATAATGGGTGTGTTCCTTATCTTATCCTAGTGTCTAAACTCTTCTCCATGGCTGGACCCCCAAATAATATTCCTTTACATGCTAAGGGGTATCTAGAGAGTGGGATAGGTTTAATAACTACCCTAACCCTAACGCGTACCCTAACCCTAACCCCTACCCTAACCCTAAAACGTACCCTAATCCTAACCCGTACACTAAACCGAGCCCTAACCCTAACTCAAACCCTAACCCTAACCCTAACCCATACCCTACGCTGTACCCGAACCCCTCCCCGATTCCGTACCCTAAGCCGTACCCTAAGCCTAACCCTAAGCCTAACCCTAACCCTAGGCTACCCTTGACTGCTTCTGCCTCCAATAGATTTCCTAAGCACTAGTGTTTGAAGGAACAGCTTAAAAAGAGAATCCTAATGTGATTTCTTTATAATGGGTGTGTTCCTTATCTTATCCTAGTGTCTAAACTCTTCTCCATGGCTGGACCCGCAAATAATATTCCTTTACGTGCTAAGGGGTATCTAGAGAGTGGGATAGGTTTACTAACTACCCTAACCCTAATGCGTACCCTAACCCTAACCCCTACCCTAACCCTAACACGTACCCTAATCCTAACCCGTACCCTAAACCGAGCCCTAACCCTAACACGAACCCTAACCCTAACCCTAAACCATACCCTACGCCGTACCCGAACCCCTCCCCGAACCCCTACCCTAAGCCGTACCCTAACCCTAACCCTAAGCCTAACCCTAACCCTAGGCTACCCTTGACTGCTTCTGCCTCCAATAGATTTCCTAAGCACTAGTGTTTTAAGGAACAGCTTAAAAAGAGAATCCTAATGTGATTTCTTTATAATGTATGTGTTCCTTATTTTATCCTAGTGTCTAAACTCTTCTCCATGGCTGGACCCGCAAATAATATTCCTTTACGTGCTAAGGGGTATCTAGAGAGTGGGATAGGTTTAATAACTACCCTAACCCTAACACGTACCCTAATTCTAACCCGTACCCTGAACCGAGCCCTAACCCTAACACTAACCCTAACCCTAACCCTAACCCATACCCTACGCCGTACCCGAACCCCTCCCCGAACCCGTACCCTAAGCCGTACCCTAAGCCTAACCCTAAGCCTAACCCTAACCCTAGGCTACCCTTGACTGCTTCTGCCTCCAACAGATTTCCTAAGCACTAGTGTTTGAAGGAACAGCTTAAAAAGAGAATCCTAATGTGATTTCTTTATAATGGGTGTGTTCCTTATCTTATCCTAGTGTCTAAACTCTTCTCCATGGCTGGACCCCCAAATAATATTCCTTTACGTGCTAAGGGGTATCTAGAGAGTGGGATAGGTTTAATAACTACCCTAACCCTAACGCGTACCCTAACCCTAACCCCTACCCTAACCCTAACACGTACCCTAATCCTAACCCGTACCCTGAACCGAGCCCTAACCCTAACACTAACCCTAACCCTAACCCTAACCCATACCCTATGCCGTACCCGAACCCCTCCCCGAACCCGTACCCTAAGCCGTACCCTAAGCCTAACCCTAAGCCTAACCCTAACCCTAGGCTACCCTTGACTGCTTCTGCCTCCAATAGATTTCCTAAGCACTAGTGTTTGAAGGAACAGCTTAAAAAGAGAATCCTAATGTGATTTCTTTATAATGGGTGTGTTCCTTATCTTATCCTAGTGTCTAAACTCTTCTCCATGGCTGGACCCCCAAATAATATTCCTTTACATGCTAAGGGGTATCTAGAGAGTGGGATAGGTTTAATAACTACCCTAACCCTAACACGTACCCTAACCCTAACCCCTACCCTAACCCTAACACGTACCCTAATCCTAACCTGTACCCTGAACCGAGCCCTAACCCTAACACTAACCCTAACCCTAACCCTAACCCATACCCTACGCCGTACCCGAACCCCTCCCCGAACCCGTACCCTAAGCCGTACCCTAAGCCTAACCCTAAGCCTAACCCTAACCCTAGGCTACCCTTGACTGCTTCTGCCTCCAATAGATTTCCTAAGCACTAGTGTTTTAAGAAACAGCTTAAAAAGAGAATCCTAATGTGATTTCTTTATAATGGGTGTGTTCCTTATCTTATCCTAGTGTCTAAACTCTTCTCCATGGCTGGACCCCCAAATAATATTCCTTTACGTGCTAAGGGGTATCTAGAGAGTGGGATAGGTTTAATAACTACCCTAATCCTAACACGTACCCTAACCCTAACCCCTACCCTAACCCTAACACGTACCCTAATCCTAACCCGTACCCTGAACCGAGCCCTAACCCTAACACTAACCCTAACCCTAACCCTAACCCATACCCTACGCCGTACCCGAACCCCTCCCCGAACCCGTACCCTAAGCCGTACCCTAAGCCTAACCCTAAGCCTAACCCTAACCCTAGGCTACCCTTGACTGCTTCTGCCTCCAACAGATTTCCTAAGCACTAGTGTTTGAAGGAACAGCTTAAAAAGAGAATCCTAATGTGATTTCTTTATAATGGGTGTGTTCCTTATCTTATCCTAGTGTCTAAACTCTTCTCCATGGCTGGACCCCCAAATAATATTCCTTTACGTGCTAAGGGGTATCTAGAGAGTGGGATAGGTTTAATAACTACCCTAACCCTAACGCGTACCCTAACCCTAACCCCTACCCTAACCCTAACACGTACCCTAATCCTAACCCGTACCCTGAACCGAGCCCTAACCCTAACACTAACCCTAACCCTAACCCTAACCCATACCCTATGCCGTACCCGAACCCCTCCCCGAACCCGTACCCTAAGCCGTACCCTAAGCCTAACCCTAAGCCTAACCCTAACCCTAGGCTACCCTTGACTGCTTCTGCCTCCAATAGATTTCCTAAGCACTAGTGTTTGAAGGAACAGCTTAAAAAGAGAATCCTAATGTGATTTCTTTATAATGGGTGTGTTCCTTATCTTATCCTAGTGTCTAAACTCTTCTCCATGGCTGGACCCCCAAATAATATTCCTTTACATGCTAAGGGGTATCTAGAGAGTGGGATAGGTTTAATAACTACCCTAACCCTAACGCGTACCCTAACCCTAACCCCTACCCTAACCCTAAAACGTACCCTAATCCTAACCCGTACACTAAACCGAGCCCTAACCCTAACTCAAACCCTAACCCTAACCCTAACCCATACCCTACGCTGTACCCGAACCCCTCCCCGAACCCGTACCCTAAGCCGTACCCTAAGCCTAACCCTAAGCCTAACCCTAACCCTAGGCTACCCTTGACTGCTTCTGCCTCCAATAGATTTCCTAAGCACTAGTGTTTGAAGGAACAGCTTAAAAAGAGAATCCTAATGTGATTTCTTTATAATGGGTGTGTTCCTTATCTTATCCTAGTGTCTAAACTCTTCTCCATGGCTGGACCCGCAAATAATATTCCTTTACGTGCTAAGGGGTATCTAGAGAGTGGGATAGGTTTACTAACTACCCTAACCCTAATGCGTACCCTAACCCTAACCCCTACCCTAACCCTAACACGTACCCTAATCCTAACCCGTACCCTAAACCGAGCCCTAACCCTAACACGAACCCTAACCCTAACCCTAAACCATACCCTACGCCGTACCCGAACCCCTCCCCGAACCCCTACCCTAAGCCGTACCCTAACCCTAACCCTAAGCCTAACCCTAACCCTAGGCTACCCTTGACTGCTTCTGCCTCCAATAGATTTCCTAAGCACTAGTGTTTTAAGGAACAGCTTAAAAAGAGAATCCTAATGTGATTTCTTTATAATGTATGTGTTCCTTATTTTATCCTAGTGTCTAAACTCTTCTCCATGGCTGGACCCGCAAATAATATTCCTTTACGTGCTAAGGGGTATCTAGAGAGTGGGATAGGTTTAATAACTACCCTAACCCTAACACGTACCCTAATTCTAACCCGTACCCTGAACCGAGCCCTAACCCTAACACTAACCCTAACCCTAACCCTAACCCATACCCTACGCCGTACCCGAACCCCTCCCCGAACCCGTACCCTAAGCCGTACCCTAAGCCTAACCCTAAGCCTAACCCTAACCCTAGGCTACCCTTGACTGCTTCTGCCTCCAACAGATTTCCTAAGCACTAGTGTTTGAAGGAACAGCTTAAAAAGAGAATCCTAATGTGATTTCTTTATAATGGGTGTGTTCCTTATCTTATCCTAGTGTCTAAACTCTTCTCCATGGCTGGACCCCCAAATAATATTCCTTTACGTGCTAAGGGGTATCTAGAGAGTGGGATAGGTTTAATAACTACCCTAACCCTAACGCGTACCCTAACCCTAACCCTAACACGTACCCTAATCCTAACCTGTACCCTGAACCGAGCCCTAACCCTAACACTAACCCTAACCCTAACCCTAACCCATACCCTACGCCGTACCCGAACCCCTCCCCGAACCCGTACCCTAAGCCGTACCCTAAGCCTAACCCTAAGCCTAACCCTAACCCTAGGCTACCCTTGACTGCTTCTGCCTCCAACAGATTTCCTAAGCACTAGTGTTTGAAGGAACAGCTTAAAAAGAGAATCCTAATGTGATTTCTTTATAATGGGTGTGTTCCTTATCTTATCCTAGTGTCTAAACTCTTCTCCATGGCTGGACCCCCAAATAATATTCCTTTACGTGCTAAGGGGTATCTAGAGAGTGGGATAGGTTTAATAACTACCCTAACCCTAACGCGTACCCTAACCCTAACCCCTACCCTAACCCTAACACGTACCCTAATCCTAACCCGTACCCTGAACCGAGCCCTAACCCTAACACTAACCCTAACCCTAACCCTAACCCATACCCTATGCCGTACCCGAACCCCTCCCCGAACCCGTACCCTAAGCCGTACCCTAAGCCTAACCCTAAGCCTAACCCTAACCCTAGGCTACCCTTGACTGCTTCTGCCTCCAATAGATTTCCTAAGCACTAGTGTTTGAAGGAACAGCTTAAAAAGAGAATCCTAATGTGATTTCTTTATAATGGGTGTGTTCCTTATCTTATCCTAGTGTCTAAACTCTTCTCCATGGCTGGACCCCCAAATAATATTCCTTTACATGCTAAGGGGTATCTAGAGAGTGGGATAGGTTTAATAACTACCCTAACCCTAACACATACCCTAACCCTAACCCCTACCCTAACCCTAACACGTACCCTAATCCTAACCTGTACCCTGAACCGAGCCCTAACCCTAACACTAACCCTAACCCTAACCCTAACCCATACCCTACGCCGTACCCGAACCCCTCCCCGAACCCGTACCCTAAGCCGTACCCTAAGCCTAACCCTAAGCCTAACCCTAACCCTAGGCTACCCTTGACTGCTTCTGCCTCCAATAGATTTCCTAAGCACTAGTGTTTTAAGAAACAGCTTAAAAAGAGAATCCTAATGTGATTTCTTTATAATGGGTGTGTTCCTTATCTTATCCTAGTGTCTAAACTCTTCTCCATGGCTGGACCCCCAAATAATATTCCTTTACGTGCTAAGGGGTATCTAGAGAGTGGGATAGGTTTAATAACTACCCTAATCCTAACACGTACCCTAACCCTAACCCCTACCCTAACCCTAACACGTACCCTAATCCTAACCCGTACCCTGAACCGAGCCCTAACCCTAACACTAACCCTAACCCTAACCCTAACCCATACCCTACGCCGTACCCGAACCCCTCCCCGAACCCGTACCCTAAGCCGTACCCTAAGCCTAACCCTAAGCCTAACCCTAACCCTAGGCTACCCTTGACTGCTTCTGCCTCCAACAGATTTCCTAAGCACTAGTGTTTGAAGGAACAGCTTAAAAAGAGAATCCTAATGTGATTTCTTTATAATGGGTGTGTTCCTTATCTTATCCTAGTGTCTAAACTCTTCTCCATGGCTGGACCCCCAAATAATATTCCTTTACGTGCTAAGGGGTATCTAGAGAGTGGGATAGGTTTAATAACTACCCTAACCCTAACGCGTACCCTAACCCTAACCCCTACCCTAACCCTAACACGTACCCTAATCCTAACCCGTACCCTGAACCGAGCCCTAACCCTAACCCTAACCCTAACCCTAACCCTAACCCATACCCTATGCCGTACCCGAACCCCTCCCCGAACCCGTACCCTAAGCCGTACCCTAAGCCTAACCCTAAGCCTAACCCTAACCCTAGGCTACCCTTGACTGCTTCTGCCTCCAATAGATTTCCTAAGCACTAGTGTTTGAAGGAACAGCTTAAAAAGAGAATCCTAATGTGATTTCTTTATAATGGGTGTGTTCCTTATCTTATCCTAGTGTCTAAACTCTTCTCCATGGCTGGACCCCCAAATAATATTCCTTTACATGCTAAGGGGTATCTAGAGAGTGGGATAGGTTTAATAACTACCCTAACCCTAACGCGTACCCTAACCCTAACCCCTACCCTAACCCTAAAACGTACCCTAATCCTAACCCGTACACTAAACCGAGCCCTAACCCTAACTCAAACCCTAACCCTAACCCTAACCCATACCCTACGCTGTACCCGAACCCCTCCCCGAACCCGTACCCTAAGCCGTACCCTAAGCCTAACCCTAAGCCTAACCCTAACCCTAGGCTACCCTTGACTGCTTCTGCCTCCAATAGATTTCCTAAGCACTAGTGTTTGAAGGAACAGCTTAAAAAGAGAATCCTAATGTGATTTCTTTATAATGGGTGTGTTCCTTATCTTATCCTAGTGTCTAAACTCTTCTCCATGGCTGGACCCGCAAATAATATTCCTTTACGTGCTAAGGGGTATCTAGAGAGTGGGATAGGTTTACTAACTACCCTAACCCTAATGCGTACCCTAACCCTAACCCCTACCCTAACCCTAACACGTACCCTAATCCTAACCCGTACCCTAAACCGAGCCCTAACCCTAACACGAACCCTAACCCTAACCCTAAACCATACCCTACGCCGTACCCGAACCCCTCCCCGAACCCCTACCCTAAGCCGTACCCTAACCCTAACCCTAAGCCTAACCCTAACCCTAGGCTACCCTTGACTGCTTCTGCCTCCAATAGATTTCCTAAGCACTAGTGTTTTAAGGAACAGCTTAAAAAGAGAATCCTAATGTGATTTCTTTATAATGTATGTGTTCCTTATTTTATCCTAGTGTCTAAACTCTTCTCCATGGCTGGACCCGCAAATAATATTCCTTTACGTGCTAAGGGGTATCTAGAGAGTGGGATAGGTTTAATAACTACCCTAACCCTAACACGTACCCTAATTCTAACCCGTACCCTGAACCGAGCCCTAACCCTAACACTAACCCTAACCCTAACCCTAACCCATACCCTACGCCGTACCCGAACCCCTCCCCGAACCCGTACCCTAAGCCGTACCCTAAGCCTAACCCTAAGCCTAACCCTAACCCTAGGCTACCCTTGACTGCTTCTGCCTCCAACAGATTTCCTAAGCACTAGTGTTTGAAGGAACAGCTTAAAAAGAGAATCCTAATGTGATTTCTTTATAATGGGTGTGTTCCTTATCTTATCCTAGTGTCTAAACTCTTCTCCATGGCTGGACCCCCAAATAATATTCCTTTACGTGCTAAGGGGTATCTAGAGAGTGGGATAGGTTTAATAACTACCCTAACCCTAACGCGTACCCTAACCCTAACCCCTACCCTAACCCTAAAACGTACCCTAATCCTAACCCGTACACTAAACCGAGCCCTAACCCTAACACTAACCCTAACCCTAACCCTAACCCATACCCTACGCCGTACCCGAACCCCTCCCCGAACCCGTACCCTAAGCCGTACCCTAACCCTAACCCTAAGCCTAACCCTAACCCTAGGCTACCCTTGACTGCTTCTGCCTCCAATAGATTTCCTAAGCACTAGTGTTTGAAGGAACAGCTTAAAAAGAGAATCCTAATGTGATTTCTTTATAATGGGTGTGTTCCTTATCTTATCCTAGTGTCTAAACTCTTCTCCATGGCTGGACCCCCAAATAATATTCCTTTACGTGCTAAGGGGTATCTAGAGAGTGGGATAGGTTTAATAACTACCCTAACCCTAACACGTACCCTAACCCTAACCCCTACCCTAACCCTAACACGTACCCTAATCCTAACCTGTACCCTGAACCGAGCCCTAACCCTAACACTAACCCTAACCCTAACCCTAACCCATACCCTACGCCGTACCCGAACCCCTCCCCGAACCCATACCCTAAGCCGTACCCTAAGCCTAACCCTAAGCCTAACCCTAACCCTAGGCTACCCTTGACTGCTTCTGCCTCCAATAGATTTCCTAAGCACTAGTGTTTTAAGAAACAGCTTAAAAAGAGAATCCTAATGTGATTTCTTTATAATGGGTGTGTTCCTTATCTTATCCTAGTGTCTAAACTCTTCTCCATGGCTGGACCCCCAAATAATATTCCTTTACGTGCTAAGGGGTATCTAGAGAGTGGGATAGGTTTAATAACTACCCTAACCCTAACACGTACCCTAACCCTAACCCCTACCCTAACCCTAACACGTACCCTAATCCTAACCCGTACCCTGAACCGAGCCCTAACCCTAACACTAACCCTAACCCTAACCCTAACCCATACCCTACGCCGTACCCGAACCCCTCCCCGAACCCGTACCCTAAGCCGTACCCTAAGCCTAACCCTAAGCCTAACCCTAACCCTAGGCTACCCTTGACTGCTTCTGCCTCCAACAGATTTCCTAAGCACTAGTGTTTGAAGGAACAGCTTAAAAAGAGAATCCTAATGTGATTTCTTTATAATGGGTGTGTTCCTTATCTTATCCTAGTGTCTAAACTCTTCTCCATGGCTGGACCCCCAAATAATATTCCTTTACGTGCTAAGGGGAATCTAGAGAGTGGGATAGGTTTAATAACTACCCTAACCCTAACGCGTACCCTAACCCTAACCCCTACCCTAACCCTAACACGTACCCTAATCCTAACCCGTACCCTGAACCGAGCCCTAACCCTAACACTAACCCTAACCCTAACCCTAACCCATACCCTATGCCGTACCCGAACCCCTCCCCGAACCCGTACCCTAAGCCGTACCCTAAGCCTAACCCTAAGCCTAACCCTAACCCTAGGCTACCCTTGACTGCTTCTGCCTCCAATAGATTTCCTAAGCACTAGTGTTTGAAGGAACAGCTTAAAAAGAGAATCCTAATGTGATTTCTTTATAATGGGTGTGTTCCTTATCTTATCCTAGTGTCTAAACTCTTCTCCATGGCTGGACCCCCAAATAATATTCCTTTACATGCTAAGGGGTATCTAGAGAGTGGGATAGGTTTAATAACTACCCTAACCCTAACACGTACCCTAACCCTAACCCCTACCCTAACCCTAAAACGTACCCTAATCCTAACCCGTACACTAAACCGAGCCCTAACCCTAACTCAAACCCTAACCCTAACCCTAACCCATACCCTACGCTGTACCCGAACCCCTCCCCGAACCCGTACCCTAAGCCGTACCCTAAGCCTAACCCTAAGCCTAACCCTAACCCTAGGCTACCCTTGACTGCTTCTGCCTCCAATAGATTTCCTAAGCACTAGTGTTTGAAGGAACAGCTTAAAAAGAGAATCCTAATGTGATTTCTTTATAATGGGTGTGTTCCTTATCTTATCCTAGTGTCTAAACTCTTCTCCATGGCTGGACCCCCAAATAATATTCCTTTACGTGCTAAGGGGTATCTAGAGAGTGGGATAGGTTTAATAACTACCCTAACCCTAACACGTACCCTAACCCTAACCCCTACCCTAACCCTAACACGTACCCTAATCCTAACCCGTACCCTGAACCGAGCCCTAACCCTAACACTAACCCTATCCCTAACCCTAACCCATACCCTACGCCGTACCCGAACCGCTCCCCGAACCCGTACCCTAAGCCGTACCCTAAGCCTAACCCTAAGCCTAACCCTAACCCTAGGCTACCCTTGACTGCTTCTGCCTCCAACAGATTTCCTAAGCACTAGTGTTTGAAGGAACAGCTTAAAAAGAGAATCCTAATGTGATTTCTTTATAATGGGTGTGTTCCTTATCTTATCCTAGTGTCTAAACTCTTCTCCATGGCTGGACCCCCAAATAATATTCCTTTACGTGCTAAGGGGTATCTAGAGAGTGGGATAGGTTTAATAACTACCCTAACCCTAACGCGTACCCTAACCCTAACCCCTACCCTAACCCTAACACGTACCCTAATCCTAACCCGTACCCTGAACCGAGCCCTAACCCTAACACTAACCCTAACCCTAACCCTAACCCATACCCTATGCCGTACCCGAACCCCTCCCCGAACCCGTACCCTAAGCCGTACCCTAAGCCTAACCCTAAGCCTAACCCTAACCCTAGGCTACCCTTGACTGCTTCTGCCTCCAATAGATTTCCTAAGCACTAGTGTTTGAAGGAACAGCTTAAAAAGAGAATCCTAATGTGATTTCTTTATAATGGGTGTGTTCCTTATCTTATCCTAGTGTCTAAACTCTTCTCCATGGCTGGACCCCCAAATAATATTCCTTTACATGCTAAGGGGTATCTAGAGAGTGGGATAGGTTTAATAACTACCCTAACCCTAACACGTACCCTAACCCTAACCCCTACCCTAACCCTAACACGTACCCTAATCCTAACCTGTACCCTGAACCGAGCCCTAACCCTAACACTAACCCTAACCCTAACCCTAACCCATACCCTACGCCGTACCCGAACCCCTCCCCGAACCCGTACCCTAAGCCGTACCCTAAGCCTAACCCTAAGCCTAACCCTAACCCTAGGCTACCCTTGACTGCTTCTGCCTCCAATAGATTTCCTAAGCACTAGTGTTTTAAGAAACAGCTTAAAAAGAGAATCCTAATGTGATTTCTTTATAATGGGTGTGTTCCTTATCTTATCCTAGTGTCTAAACTCTTCTCCATGGCTGGACCCCCAAATAATATTCCTTTACGTGCTAAGGGGTATCTAGAGAGTGGGATAGGTTTAATAACTACCCTAATCCTAACACGTACCCTAACCCTAACCCCTACCCTAACCCTAACACGTACCCTAATCCTAACCCGTACCCTGAACCGAGCCCTAACCCTAACACTAACCCTAACCCTAACCCTAACCCATACCCTACGCCGTACCCGAACCCCTCCCCGAACCCGTACCCTAAGCCGTACCCTAAGCCTAACCCTAAGCCTAACCCTAACCCTAGGCTACCCTTGACTGCTTCTGCCTCCAACAGATTTCCTAAGCACTAGTGTTTGAAGGAACAGCTTAAAAAGAGAATCCTAATGTGATTTCTTTATAATGGGTGTGTTCCTTATCTTATCCTAGTGTCTAAACTCTTCTCCATGGCTGGACCCCCAAATAATATTCCTTTACGTGCTAAGGGGTATCTAGAGAGTGGGATAGGTTTAATAACTACCCTAACCCTAACGCGTACCCTAACCCTAACCCCTACCCTAACCCTAACACGTACCCTAATCCTAACCCGTACCCTGAACCGAGCCCTAACCCTAACACTAACCCTAACCCTAACCCTAACCCATACCCTATGCCGTACCCGAACCCCTCCCCGAACCCGTACCCTAAGCCGTACCCTAAGCCTAACCCTAAGCCTAACCCTAACCCTAGGCTACCCTTGACTGCTTCTGCCTCCAATAGATTTCCTAAGCACTAGTGTTTGAAGGAACAGCTTAAAAAGAGAATCCTAATGTGATTTCTTTATAATGGGTGTGTTCCTTATCTTATCCTAGTGTCTAAACTCTTCTCCATGGCTGGACCCCCAAATAATATTCCTTTACATGCTAAGGGGTATCTAGAGAGTGGGATAGGTTTAATAACTACCCTAACCCTAACGCGTACCCTAACCCTAACCCCTACCCTAACCCTAAAACGTACCCTAATCCTAACCCGTACACTAAACCGAGCCCTAACCCTAACTCAAACCCTAACCCTAACCCTAACCCATACCCTACGCTGTACCCGAACCCCTCCCCGAACCCGTACCCTAAGCCGTACCCTAAGCCTAACCCTAAGCCTAACCCTAACCCTAGGCTACCCTTGACTGCTTCTGCCTCCAATAGATTTCCTAAGCACTAGTGTTTGAAGGAACAGCTTAAAAAGAGAATCCTAATGTGATTTCTTTATAATGGGTGTGTTCCTTATCTTATCCTAGTGTCTAAACTCTTCTCCATGGCTGGACCCGCAAATAATATTCCTTTACGTGCTAAGGGGTATCTAGAGAGTGGGATAGGTTTACTAACTACCCTAACCCTAATGCGTACCCTAACCCTAACCCCTACCCTAACCCTAACACGTACCCTAATCCTAACCCGTACCCTAAACCGAGCCCTAACCCTAACACGAACCCTAACCCTAACCCTAAACCATACCCTACGCCGTACCCGAACCCCTCCCCGAACCCCTACCCTAAGCCGTACCCTAACCCTAACCCTAAGCCTAACCCTAACCCTAGGCTACCCTTGACTGCTTCTGCCTCCAATAGATTTCCTAAGCACTAGTGTTTTAAGGAACAGCTTAAAAAGAGAATCCTAATGTGATTTCTTTATAATGTATGTGTTCCTTATTTTATCCTAGTGTCTAAACTCTTCTCCATGGCTGGACCCGCAAATAATATTCCTTTACGTGCTAAGGGGTATCTAGAGAGTGGGATAGGTTTAATAACTACCCTAACCCTAACACGTACCCTAATTCTAACCCGTACCCTGAACCGAGCCCTAACCCTAACACTAACCCTAACCCTAACCCTAACCCATACCCTACGCCGTACCCGAACCCCTCCCCGAACCCGTACCCTAAGCCGTACCCTAAGCCTAACCCTAAGCCTAACCCTAACCCTAGGCTACCCTTGACTGCTTCTGCCTCCAACAGATTTCCTAAGCACTAGTGTTTGAAGGAACAGCTTAAAAAGAGAATCCTAATGTGATTTCTTTATAATGGGTGTGTTCCTTATCTTATCCTAGTGTCTAAACTCTTCTCCATGGCTGGACCCCCAAATAATATTCCTTTACGTGCTAAGGGGTATCTAGAGAGTGGGATAGGTTTAATAACTACCCTAACCCTAACGCGTACCCTAACCCTAACCCCTACCCTAACCCTAACACGTACCCTAATCCTAACCTGTACCCTGAACCGAGCCCTAACCCTAACACTAACCCTAACCCTAACCCTAACCCATACCCTACGCCGTACCCGAACCCCTCCCCGAACCCGTACCCTAAGCCGTACCCTAAGCCTAACCCTAAGCCTAACCCTAACCCTAGGCTACCCTTGACTGCTTCTGCCTCCAACAGATTTCCTAAGCACTAGTGTTTGAAGGAACAGCTTAAAAAGAGAATCCTAATGTGATTTCTTTATAATGGGTGTGTTCCTTATCTTATCCTAGTGTCTAAACTCTTCTCCATGGCTGGACCCCCAAATAATATTCCTTTACGTGCTAAGGGGTATCTAGAGAGTGGGATAGGTTTAATAACTACCCTAACCCTAACGCGTACCCTAACCCTAACCCCTACCCTAACCCTAACACGTACCCTAATCCTAACCCGTACCCTGAACCGAGCCCTAACCCTAACACTAACCCTAACCCTAACCCTAACCCATACCCTATGCCGTACCCGAACCCCTCCCCGAACCCGTACCCTAAGCCGTACCCTAAGCCTAACCCTAAGCCTAACCCTAACCCTAGGCTACCCTTGACTGCTTCTGCCTCCAATAGATTTCCTAAGCACTAGTGTTTGAAGGAACAGCTTAAAAAGAGAATCCTAATGTGATTTCTTTATAATGGGTGTGTTCCTTATCTTATCCTAGTGTCTAAACTCTTCTCCATGGCTGGACCCCCAAATAATATTCCTTTACATGCTAAGGGGTATCTAGAGAGTGGGATAGGTTTAATAACTACCCTAACCCTAACACGTACCCTAACCCTAACCCCTACCCTAACCCTAACACGTACCCTAATCCTAACCTGTACCCTGAACCGAGCCCTAACCCTAACACTAACCCTAACCCTAACCCTAACCCATACCCTACGCCGTACCCGAACCCCTCCCCGAACCCGTACCCTAAGCCGTACCCTAAGCCTAACCCTAAGCCTAACCCTAACCCTAGGCTACCCTTGACTGCTTCTGCCTCCAATAGATTTCCTAAGCACTAGTGTTTTAAGAAACAGCTTAAAAAGAGAATCCTAATGTGATTTCTTTATAATGGGTGTGTTCCTTATCTTATCCTAGTGTCTAAACTCTTCTCCATGGCTGGACCCCCAAATAATATTCCTTTACGTGCTAAGGGGTATCTAGAGAGTGGGATAGGTTTAATAACTACCCTAATCCTAACACGTACCCTAACCCTAACCCCTACCCTAACCCTAACACGTACCCTAATCCTAACCCGTACCCTGAACCGAGCCCTAACCCTAACACTAACCCTAACCCTAACCCTAACCCATACCCTACGCCGTACCCGAACCCCTCCCCGAACCCGTACCCTAAGCCGTACCCTAAGCCTAACCCTAAGCCTAACCCTAACCCTAGGCTACCCTTGACTGCTTCTGCCTCCAACAGATTTCCTAAGCACTAGTGTTTGAAGGAACAGCTTAAAAAGAGAATCCTAATGTGATTTCTTTATAATGGGTGTGTTCCTTATCTTATCCTAGTGTCTAAACTCTTCTCCATGGCTGGACCCCCAAATAATATTCCTTTACGTGCTAAGGGGTATCTAGAGAGTGGGATAGGTTTAATAACTACCCTAACCCTAACGCGTACCCTAACCCTAACCCCTACCCTAACCCTAACACGTACCCTAATCCTAACCCGTACCCTGAACCGAGCCCTAACCCTAACACTAACCCTAACCCTAACCCTAACCCATACCCTATGCCGTACCCGAACCCCTCCCCGAACCCGTACCCTAAGCCGTACCCTAAGCCTAACCCTAAGCCTAACCCTAACCCTAGGCTACCCTTGACTGCTTCTGCCTCCAATAGATTTCCTAAGCACTAGTGTTTGAAGGAACAGCTTAAAAAGAGAATCCTAATGTGATTTCTTTATAATGGGTGTGTTCCTTATCTTATCCTAGTGTCTAAACTCTTCTCCATGGCTGGACCCCCAAATAATATTCCTTTACATGCTAAGGGGTATCTAGAGAGTGGGATAGGTTTAATAACTACCCTAACCCTAACGCGTACCCTAACCCTAACCCCTACCCTAACCCTAAAACGTACCCTAATCCTAACCCGTACACTAAACCGAGCCCTAACCCTAACTCAAACCCTAACCCTAACCCTAACCCATACCCTACGCTGTACCCGAACCCCTCCCCGATTCCGTACCCTAAGCCGTACCCTAAGCCTAACCCTAAGCCTAACCCTAACCCTAGGCTACCCTTGACTGCTTCTGCCTCCAATAGATTTCCTAAGCACTAGTGTTTGAAGGAACAGCTTAAAAAGAGAATCCTAATGTGATTTCTTTATAATGGGTGTGTTCCTTATCTTATCCTAGTGTCTAAACTCTTCTCCATGGCTGGACCCGCAAATAATATTCCTTTACGTGCTAAGGGGTATCTAGAGAGTGGGATAGGTTTACTAACTACCCTAACCCTAATGCGTACCCTAACCCTAACCCCTACCCTAACCCTAACACGTACCCTAATCCTAACCCGTACCCTAAACCGAGCCCTAACCCTAACACGAACCCTAACCCTAACCCTAAACCATACCCTACGCCGTACCCGAACCCCTCCCCGAACCCCTACCCTAAGCCGTACCCTAACCCTAACCCTAAGCCTAACCCTAACCCTAGGCTACCCTTGACTGCTTCTGCCTCCAATAGATTTCCTAAGCACTAGTGTTTTAAGGAACAGCTTAAAAAGAGAATCCTAATGTGATTTCTTTATAATGTATGTGTTCCTTATTTTATCCTAGTGTCTAAACTCTTCTCCATGGCTGGACCCGCAAATAATATTCCTTTACGTGCTAAGGGGTATCTAGAGAGTGGGATAGGTTTAATAACTACCCTAACCCTAACACGTACCCTAATTCTAACCCGTACCCTGAACCGAGCCCTAACCCTAACACTAACCCTAACCCTAACCCTAACCCATACCCTACGCCGTACCCGAACCCCTCCCCGAACCCGTACCCTAAGCCGTACCCTAAGCCTAACCCTAAGCCTAACCCTAACCCTAGGCTACCCTTGACTGCTTCTGCCTCCAACAGATTTCCTAAGCACTAGTGTTTGAAGGAACAGCTTAAAAAGAGAATCCTAATGTGATTTCTTTATAATGGGTGTGTTCCTTATCTTATCCTAGTGTCTAAACTCTTCTCCATGGCTGGACCCCCAAATAATATTCCTTTACGTGCTAAGGGGTATCTAGAGAGTGGGATAGGTTTAATAACTACCCTAACCCTAACGCGTACCCTAACCCTAACCCCTACCCTAACCCTAACACGTACCCTAATCCTAACCCGTACCCTGAACCGAGCCCTAACCCTAACACTAACCCTAACCCTAACCCTAACCCATACCCTATGCCGTACCCGAACCCCTCCCCGAACCCGTACCCTAAGCCGTACCCTAAGCCTAACCCTAAGCCTAACCCTAACCCTAGGCTACCCTTGACTGCTTCTGCCTCCAATAGATTTCCTAAGCACTAGTGTTTGAAGGAACAGCTTAAAAAGAGAATCCTAATGTGATTTCTTTATAATGGGTGTGTTCCTTATCTTATCCTAGTGTCTAAACTCTTCTCCATGGCTGGACCCCCAAATAATATTCCTTTACATGCTAAGGGGTATCTAGAGAGTGGGATAGGTTTAATAACTACCCTAACCCTAACACGTACCCTAACCCTAACCCCTACCCTAACCCTAACACGTACCCTAATCCTAACCTGTACCCTGAACCGAGCCCTAACCCTAACACTAACCCTAACCCTAACCCTAACCCATACCCTACGCCGTACCCGAACCCCTCCCCGAACCCGTACCCTAAGCCGTACCCTAAGCCTAACCCTAAGCCTAACCCTAACCCTAGGCTACCCTTGACTGCTTCTGCCTCCAATAGATTTCCTAAGCACTAGTGTTTTAAGAAACAGCTTAAAAAGAGAATCCTAATGTGATTTCTTTATAATGGGTGTGTTCCTTATCTTATCCTAGTGTCTAAACTCTTCTCCATGGCTGGACCCCCAAATAATATTCCTTTACGTGCTAAGGGGTATCTAGAGAGTGGGATAGGTTTAATAACTACCCTAATCCTAACACGTACCCTAACCCTAACCCCTACCCTAACCCTAACACGTACCCTAATCCTAACCCGTACCCTGAACCGAGCCCTAACCCTAACACTAACCCTAACCCTAACCCTAACCCATACCCTACGCCGTACCCGAACCCCTCCCCGAACCCGTACCCTAAGCCGTACCCTAAGCCTAACCCTAAGCCTAACCCTAACCCTAGGCTACCCTTGACTGCTTCTGCCTCCAACAGATTTCCTAAGCACTAGTGTTTGAAGGAACAGCTTAAAAAGAGAATCCTAATGTGATTTCTTTATAATGGGTGTGTTCCTTATCTTATCCTAGTGTCTAAACTCTTCTCCATGGCTGGACCCCCAAATAATATTCCTTTACGTGCTAAGGGGTATCTAGAGAGTGGGATAGGTTTAATAACTACCCTAACCCTAACGCGTACCCTAACCCTAACCCCTACCCTAACCCTAACACGTACCCTAATCCTAACCCGTACCCTGAACCGAGCCCTAACCCTAACACTAACCCTAACCCTAACCCTAACCCATACCCTATGCCGTACCCGAACCCCTCCCCGAACCCGTACCCTAAGCCGTACCCTAAGCCTAACCCTAAGCCTAACCCTAACCCTAGGCTACCCTTGACTGCTTCTGCCTCCAATAGATTTCCTAAGCACTAGTGTTTGAAGGAACAGCTTAAAAAGAGAATCCTAATGTGATTTCTTTATAATGGGTGTGTTCCTTATCTTATCCTAGTGTCTAAACTCTTCTCCATGGCTGGACCCCCAAATAATATTCCTTTACATGCTAAGGGGTATCTAGAGAGTGGGATAGGTTTAATAACTACCCTAACCCTAACGCGTACCCTAACCCTAACCCCTACCCTAACCCTAAAACGTACCCTAATCCTAACCCGTACACTAAACCGAGCCCTAACCCTAACTCAAACCCTAACCCTAACCCTAACCCATACCCTACGCTGTACCCGAACCCCTCCCCGAACCCGTACCCTAAGCCGTACCCTAAGCCTAACCCTAAGCCTAACCCTAACCCTAGGCTACCCTTGACTGCTTCTGCCTCCAATAGATTTCCTAAGCACTAGTGTTTGAAGGAACAGCTTAAAAAGAGAATCCTAATGTGATTTCTTTATAATGGGTGTGTTCCTTATCTTATCCTAGTGTCTAAACTCTTCTCCATGGCTGGACCCGCAAATAATATTCCTTTACGTGCTAAGGGGTATCTAGAGAGTGGGATAGGTTTACTAACTACCCTAACCCTAATGCGTACCCTAACCCTAACCCCTACCCTAACCCTAACACGTACCCTAATCCTAACCCGTACCCTAAACCGAGCCCTAACCCTAACACGAACCCTAACCCTAACCCTAAACCATACCCTACGCCGTACCCGAACCCCTCCCCGAACCCCTACCCTAAGCCGTACCCTAACCCTAACCCTAAGCCTAACCCTAACCCTAGGCTACCCTTGACTGCTTCTGCCTCCAATAGATTTCCTAAGCACTAGTGTTTTAAGGAACAGCTTAAAAAGAGAATCCTAATGTGATTTCTTTATAATGTATGTGTTCCTTATTTTATCCTAGTGTCTAAACTCTTCTCCATGGCTGGACCCGCAAATAATATTCCTTTACGTGCTAAGGGGTATCTAGAGAGTGGGATAGGTTTAATAACTACCCTAACCCTAACACGTACCCTAATTCTAACCCGTACCCTGAACCGAGCCCTAACCCTAACACTAACCCTAACCCTAACCCTAACCCATACCCTACGCCGTACCCGAACCCCTCCCCGAACCCGTACCCTAAGCCGTACCCTAAGCCTAACCCTAAGCCTAACCCTAACCCTAGGCTACCCTTGACTGCTTCTGCCTCCAACAGATTTCCTAAGCACTAGTGTTTGAAGGAACAGCTTAAAAAGAGAATCCTAATGTGATTTCTTTATAATGGGTGTGTTCCTTATCTTATCCTAGTGTCTAAACTCTTCTCCATGGCTGGACCCCCAAATAATATTCCTTTACGTGCTAAGGGGTATCTAGAGAGTGGGATAGGTTTAATAACTACCCTAACCCTAACGCGTACCCTAACCCTAACCCTAACACGTACCCTAATCCTAACCTGTACCCTGAACCGAGCCCTAACCCTAACACTAACCCTAACCCTAACCCTAACCCATACCCTACGCCGTACCCGAACCCCTCCCCGAACCCGTACCCTAAGCCGTACCCTAAGCCTAACCCTAAGCCTAACCCTAACCCTAGGCTACCCTTGACTGCTTCTGCCTCCAACAGATTTCCTAAGCACTAGTGTTTGAAGGAACAGCTTAAAAAGAGAATCCTAATGTGATTTCTTTATAATGGGTGTGTTCCTTATCTTATCCTAGTGTCTAAACTCTTCTCCATGGCTGGACCCCCAAATAATATTCCTTTACGTGCTAAGGGGTATCTAGAGAGTGGGATAGGTTTAATAACTACCCTAACCCTAACGCGTACCCTAACCCTAACCCCTACCCTAACCCTAACACGTACCCTAATCCTAACCCGTACCCTGAACCGAGCCCTAACCCTAACACTAACCCTAACCCTAACCCTAACCCATACCCTATGCCGTACCCGAACCCCTCCCCGAACCCGTACCCTAAGCCGTACCCTAAGCCTAACCCTAAGCCTAACCCTAACCCTAGGCTACCCTTGACTGCTTCTGCCTCCAATAGATTTCCTAAGCACTAGTGTTTGAAGGAACAGCTTAAAAAGAGAATCCTAATGTGATTTCTTTATAATGGGTGTGTTCCTTATCTTATCCTAGTGTCTAAACTCTTCTCCATGGCTGGACCCCCAAATAATATTCCTTTACATGCTAAGGGGTATCTAGAGAGTGGGATAGGTTTAATAACTACCCTAACCCTAACACATACCCTAACCCTAACCCCTACCCTAACCCTAACACGTACCCTAATCCTAACCTGTACCCTGAACCGAGCCCTAACCCTAACACTAACCCTAACCCTAACCCTAACCCATACCCTACGCCGTACCCGAACCCCTCCCCGAACCCGTACCCTAAGCCGTACCCTAAGCCTAACCCTAAGCCTAACCCTAACCCTAGGCTACCCTTGACTGCTTCTGCCTCCAATAGATTTCCTAAGCACTAGTGTTTTAAGAAACAGCTTAAAAAGAGAATCCTAATGTGATTTCTTTATAATGGGTGTGTTCCTTATCTTATCCTAGTGTCTAAACTCTTCTCCATGGCTGGACCCCCAAATAATATTCCTTTACGTGCTAAGGGGTATCTAGAGAGTGGGATAGGTTTAATAACTACCCTAATCCTAACACGTACCCTAACCCTAACCCCTACCCTAACCCTAACACGTACCCTAATCCTAACCCGTACCCTGAACCGAGCCCTAACCCTAACACTAACCCTAACCCTAACCCTAACCCATACCCTACGCCGTACCCGAACCCCTCCCCGAACCCGTACCCTAAGCCGTACCCTAAGCCTAACCCTAAGCCTAACCCTAACCCTAGGCTACCCTTGACTGCTTCTGCCTCCAACAGATTTCCTAAGCACTAGTGTTTGAAGGAACAGCTTAAAAAGAGAATCCTAATGTGATTTCTTTATAATGGGTGTGTTCCTTATCTTATCCTAGTGTCTAAACTCTTCTCCATGGCTGGACCCCCAAATAATATTCCTTTACGTGCTAAGGGGTATCTAGAGAGTGGGATAGGTTTAATAACTACCCTAACCCTAACGCGTACCCTAACCCTAACCCCTACCCTAACCCTAACACGTACCCTAATCCTAACCCGTACCCTGAACCGAGCCCTAACCCTAACCCTAACCCTAACCCTAACCCTAACCCATACCCTATGCCGTACCCGAACCCCTCCCCGAACCCGTACCCTAAGCCGTACCCTAAGCCTAACCCTAAGCCTAACCCTAACCCTAGGCTACCCTTGACTGCTTCTGCCTCCAATAGATTTCCTAAGCACTAGTGTTTGAAGGAACAGCTTAAAAAGAGAATCCTAATGTGATTTCTTTATAATGGGTGTGTTCCTTATCTTATCCTAGTGTCTAAACTCTTCTCCATGGCTGGACCCCCAAATAATATTCCTTTACATGCTAAGGGGTATCTAGAGAGTGGGATAGGTTTAATAACTACCCTAACCCTAACGCGTACCCTAACCCTAACCCCTACCCTAACCCTAAAACGTACCCTAATCCTAACCCGTACACTAAACCGAGCCCTAACCCTAACTCAAACCCTAACCCTAACCCTAACCCATACCCTACGCTGTACCCGAACCCCTCCCCGAACCCGTACCCTAAGCCGTACCCTAAGCCTAACCCTAAGCCTAACCCTAACCCTAGGCTACCCTTGACTGCTTCTGCCTCCAATAGATTTCCTAAGCACTAGTGTTTGAAGGAACAGCTTAAAAAGAGAATCCTAATGTGATTTCTTTATAATGGGTGTGTTCCTTATCTTATCCTAGTGTCTAAACTCTTCTCCATGGCTGGACCCGCAAATAATATTCCTTTACGTGCTAAGGGGTATCTAGAGAGTGGGATAGGTTTACTAACTACCCTAACCCTAATGCGTACCCTAACCCTAACCCCTACCCTAACCCTAACACGTACCCTAATCCTAACCCGTACCCTAAACCGAGCCCTAACCCTAACACGAACCCTAACCCTAACCCTAAACCATACCCTACGCCGTACCCGAACCCCTCCCCGAACCCCTACCCTAAGCCGTACCCTAACCCTAACCCTAAGCCTAACCCTAACCCTAGGCTACCCTTGACTGCTTCTGCCTCCAATAGATTTCCTAAGCACTAGTGTTTTAAGGAACAGCTTAAAAAGAGAATCCTAATGTGATTTCTTTATAATGTATGTGTTCCTTATTTTATCCTAGTGTCTAAACTCTTCTCCATGGCTGGACCCGCAAATAATATTCCTTTACGTGCTAAGGGGTATCTAGAGAGTGGGATAGGTTTAATAACTACCCTAACCCTAACACGTACCCTAATTCTAACCCGTACCCTGAACCGAGCCCTAACCCTAACACTAACCCTAACCCTAACCCTAACCCATACCCTACGCCGTACCCGAACCCCTCCCCGAACCCGTACCCTAAGCCGTACCCTAAGCCTAACCCTAAGCCTAACCCTAACCCTAGGCTACCCTTGACTGCTTCTGCCTCCAACAGATTTCCTAAGCACTAGTGTTTGAAGGAACAGCTTAAAAAGAGAATCCTAATGTGATTTCTTTATAATGGGTGTGTTCCTTATCTTATCCTAGTGTCTAAACTCTTCTCCATGGCTGGACCCCCAAATAATATTCCTTTACGTGCTAAGGGGTATCTAGAGAGTGGGATAGGTTTAATAACTACCCTAACCCTAACGCGTACCCTAACCCTAACCCCTACCCTAACCCTAACACGTACCCTAATCCTAACCCGTACCCTGAACCGAGCCCTAACCCTAACACTAACCCTAACCCTAACCCTAACCCATACCCTATGCCGTACCCGAACCCCTCCCCGAACCCGTACCCTAAGCCGTACCCTAAGCCTAACCCTAAGCCTAACCCTAACCCTAGGCTACCCTTGACTGCTTCTGCCTCCAATAGATTTCCTAAGCACTAGTGTTTGAAGGAACAGCTTAAAAAGAGAATCCTAATGTGATTTCTTTATAATGGGTGTGTTCCTTATCTTATCCTAGTGTCTAAACTCTTCTCCATGGCTGGACCCCCAAATAATATTCCTTTACATGCTAAGGGGTATCTAGAGAGTGGGATAGGTTTAATAACTACCCTAACCCTAACACGTACCCTAACCCTAACCCCTACCCTAACCCTAACACGTACCCTAATCCTAACCTGTACCCTGAACCGAGCCCTAACCCTAACACTAACCCTAACCCTAACCCTAACCCATACCCTACGCCGTACCCGAACCCCTCCCCGAACCCGTACCCTAAGCCGTACCCTAAGCCTAACCCTAAGCCTAACCCTAACCCTAGGCTACCCTTGACTGCTTCTGCCTCCAATAGATTTCCTAAGCACTAGTGTTTTAAGAAACAGCTTAAAAAGAGAATCCTAATGTGATTTCTTTATAATGGGTGTGTTCCTTATCTTATCCTAGTGTCTAAACTCTTCTCCATGGCTGGACCCCCAAATAATATTCCTTTACGTGCTAAGGGGTATCTAGAGAGTGGGATAGGTTTAATAACTACCCTAATCCTAACACGTACCCTAACCCTAACCCCTACCCTAACCCTAACACGTACCCTAATCCTAACCCGTACCCTGAACCGAGCCCTAACCCTAACACTAACCCTAACCCTAACCCTAACCCATACCCTACGCCGTACCCGAACCCCTCCCCGAACCCGTACCCTAAGCCGTACCCTAAGCCTAACCCTAAGCCTAACCCTAACCCTAGGCTACCCTTGACTGCTTCTGCCTCCAACAGATTTCCTAAGCACTAGTGTTTGAAGGAACAGCTTAAAAAGAGAATCCTAATGTGATTTCTTTATAATGGGTGTGTTCCTTATCTTATCCTAGTGTCTAAACTCTTCTCCATGGCTGGACCCCCAAATAATATTCCTTTACGTGCTAAGGGGTATCTAGAGAGTGGGATAGGTTTAATAACTACCCTAACCCTAATGCGTACCCTAACCCTAACCCCTACCCTAACCCTAACACGTACCCTAATCCTAACCCGTACCCTGAACCGAGCCCTAACCCTAACACTAACCCTAACCCTAACCCTAACCCATACCCTATGCCGTACCCGAACCCCTCCCCGAACCCGTACCCTAAGCCGTACCCTAAGCCTAACCCTAAGCCTAACCCTAACCCTAGGCTACCCTTGACTGCTTCTGCCTCCAATAGATTTCCTAAGCACTAGTGTTTGAAGGAACAGCTTAAAAAGAGAATCCTACTGTGATTTCTTTATAATGGGTGTGTTCCTTATCTTATCCTAGTGTCTAAACTCTTCTCCATGGCTGGACCCCCAAATAATATTCCTTTACATGCTAAGGGGTATCTAGAGAGTGGGATAGGTTTAATAACTACCCTAACCCTAACGCGTACCCTAACCCTAACCCCTACCCTAACCCTAAAACGTACCCTAATCCTAACCCGTACACTAAACCGAGCCCTAACCCTAACTCAAACCCTAACCCTAACCCTAACCCATACCCTACACTGTACCCGAACCCCTCCCCGAACCCGTACCCTAAGCCGTACCCTAAGCCTAACCCTAAGCCTAACCCTAACCCTAGGCTACCCTTGACTGCTTCTGCCTCCAATAGATTTCCTAAGCACTAGTGTTTGAAGGAACAGCTTAAAAAGAGAATCCTAATGTGATTTCTTTATAATGGGTGTGTTCCTTATCTTATCCTAGTGTCTAAACTCTTCTCCATGGCTGGACCCGCAAATAATATTCCTTTACGTGCTAAGGGGTATCTAGAGAGTGGGATAGGTTTACTAACTACCCTAACCCTAATGCGTACCCTAACCCTAACCCCTACCCTAACCCTAACACGTACCCTAATCCTAACCCGTACCCTAAACCGAGCCCTAACCCTAACACGAACCCTAACCCTAACCCTAAACCATACCCTACGCCGTACCCGAACCCCTCCCCGAACCCCTACCCTAAGCCGTACCCTAACCCTAACCCTAAGCCTAACCCTAACCCTAGGCTACCCTTGACTGCTTCTGCCTCCAATAGATTTCCTAAGCACTAGTGTTTTAAGGAACAGCTTAAAAAGAGAATCCTAATGTGATTTCTTTATAATGTATGTGTTCCTTATTTTATCCTAGTGTCTAAACTCTTCTCCATGGCTGGACCCGCAAATAATATTCCTTTACGTGCTAAGGGGTATCTAGAGAGTGGGATAGGTTTAATAACTACCCTAACCCTAACACGTACCCTAATTCTAACCCGTACCCTGAACCGAGCCCTAACCCTAACACTAACCCTAACCCTAACCCTAACCCATACCCTACGCCGTACCCGAACCCCTCCCCGAACCCGTACCCTAAGCCGTACCCTAAGCCTAACCCTAAGCCTAACCCTAACCCTAGGCTACCCTTGACTGCTTCTGCCTCCAACAGATTTCCTAAGCACTAGTGTTTGAAGGAACAGCTTAAAAAGAGAATCCTAATGTGATTTCTTTATAATGGGTGTGTTCCTTATCTTATCCTAGTGTCTAAACTCTTCTCCATGGCTGGACCCCCAAATAATATTCCTTTACGTGCTAAGGGGTATCTAGAGAGTGGGATAGGTTTAATAACTACCCTAACCCTAACGCGTACCCTAACCCTAACCCCTACCCTAACCCTAAAACGTACCCTAATCCTAACCCGTACACTAAACCGAGCCCTAACCCTAACACTAACCCTAACCCTAACCCTAACCCATACCCTACGCCGTACCCGAACCCCTCCCCGAACCCGTACCCTAAGCCGTACCCTAACCCTAACCCTAAGCCTAACCCTAACCCTAGGCTACCCTTGACTGCTTCTGCCTCCAATAGATTTCCTAAGCACTAGTGTTTGAAGGAACAGCTTAAAAAGAGAATCCTAATGTGATTTCTTTATAATGGGTGTGTTCCTTATCTTATCCTAGTGTCTAAACTCTTCTCCATGGCTGGACCCCCAAATAATATTCCTTTACGTGCTAAGGGGTATCTAGAGAGTGGGATAGGTTTAATAACTACCCTAACCCTAACACGTACCCTAACCCTAACCCCTACCCTAACCCTAACACGTACCCTAATCCTAACCTGTACCCTGAACCGAGCCCTAACCCTAACACTAACCCTAACCCTAACCCTAACCCATACCCTACGCCGTACCCGAACCCCTCCCCGAACCCGTACCCTAAGCCGTACCCTAAGCCTAACCCTAAGCCTAACCCTAACCCTAGGCTACCCTTGACTGCTTCTGCCTCCAATAGATTTCCTAAGCACTAGTGTTTGAAGGAACAGCTTAAAAAGAGAATCCTAATGTGATTTCTTTATAATGGGTGTGTTCCTTATCTTATCCTAGTGTCTAAACTCTTCTCCATGGCTGGACCCCCAAATAATATTCCTTTACATGCTAAGGGGTATCTAGAGAGTGGGATAGGTTTAATAACTACCCTAACCCTAACACATACCCTAACCCTAACCCCTACCCTAACCCTAACACGTACCCTAATCCTAACCTGTACCCTGAACCGAGCCCTAACCCTAACACTAACCCTAACCCTAACCCTAACCCATACCCTACGCCGTACCCGAACCCCTCCCCGAACCCGTACCCTAAGCCGTACCCTAAGCCTAACCCTAAGCCTAACCCTAACCCTAGGCTACCCTTGACTGCTTCTGCCTCCAATAGATTTCCTAAGCACTAGTGTTTTAAGAAACAGCTTAAAAAGAGAATCCTAATGTGATTTCTTTATAATGGGTGTGTTCCTTATCTTATCCTAGTGTCTAAACTCTTCTCCATGGCTGGACCCCCAAATAATATTCCTTTACGTGCTAAGGGGTATCTAGAGAGTGGGATAGGTTTAATAACTACCCTAATCCTAACACGTACCCTAACCCTAACCCCTACCCTAACCCTAACACGTACCCTAATCCTAACCCGTACCCTGAACCGAGCCCTAACCCTAACACTAACCCTAACCCTAACCCTAACCCATACCCTACGCCGTACCCGAACCCCTCCCCGAACCCGTACCCTAAGCCGTACCCTAAGCCTAACCCTAAGCCTAACCCTAACCCTAGGCTACCCTTGACTGCTTCTGCCTCCAACAGATTTCCTAAGCACTAGTGTTTGAAGGAACAGCTTAAAAAGAGAATCCTAATGTGATTTCTTTATAATGGGTGTGTTCCTTATCTTATCCTAGTGTCTAAACTCTTCTCCATGGCTGGACCCCCAAATAATATTCCTTTACGTGCTAAGGGGTATCTAGAGAGTGGGATAGGTTTAATAACTACCCTAACCCTAACGCGTACCCTAACCCTAACCCCTACCCTAACCCTAACACGTACCCTAATCCTAACCCGTACCCTGAACCGAGCCCTAACCCTAACCCTAACCCTAACCCTAACCCTAACCCATACCCTATGCCGTACCCGAACCCCTCCCCGAACCCGTACCCTAAGCCGTACCCTAAGCCTAACCCTAAGCCTAACCCTAACCCTAGGCTACCCTTGACTGCTTCTGCCTCCAATAGATTTCCTAAGCACTAGTGTTTGAAGGAACAGCTTAAAAAGAGAATCCTAATGTGATTTCTTTATAATGGGTGTGTTCCTTATCTTATCCTAGTGTCTAAACTCTTCTCCATGGCTGGACCCCCAAATAATATTCCTTTACATGCTAAGGGGTATCTAGAGAGTGGGATAGGTTTAATAACTACCCTAACCCTAACGCGTACCCTAACCCTAACCCCTACCCTAACCCTAAAACGTACCCTAATCCTAACCCGTACACTAAACCGAGCCCTAACCCTAACTCAAACCCTAACCCTAACCCTAACCCATACCCTACGCTGTACCCGAACCCCTCCCCGAACCCGTACCCTAAGCCGTACCCTAAGCCTAACCCTAAGCCTAACCCTAACCCTAGGCTACCCTTGACTGCTTCTGCCTCCAATAGATTTCCTAAGCACTAGTGTTTGAAGGAACAGCTTAAAAAGAGAATCCTAATGTGATTTCTTTATAATGGGTGTGTTCCTTATCTTATCCTAGTGTCTAAACTCTTCTCCATGGCTGGACCCGCAAATAATATTCCTTTACGTGCTAAGGGGTATCTAGAGAGTGGGATAGGTTTACTAACTACCCTAACCCTAATGCGTACCCTAACCCTAACCCCTACCCTAACCCTAACACGTACCCTAATCCTAACCCGTACCCTAAACCGAGCCCTAACCCTAACACGAACCCTAACCCTAACCCTAAACCATACCCTACGCCGTACCCGAACCCCTCCCCGAACCCCTACCCTAAGCCGTACCCTAACCCTAACCCTAAGCCTAACCCTAACCCTAGGCTACCCTTGACTGCTTCTGCCTCCAATAGATTTCCTAAGCACTAGTGTTTTAAGGAACAGCTTAAAAAGAGAATCCTAATGTGATTTCTTTATAATGTATGTGTTCCTTATTTTATCCTAGTGTCTAAACTCTTCTCCATGGCTGGACCCGCAAATAATATTCCTTTACGTGCTAAGGGGTATCTAGAGAGTGGGATAGGTTTAATAACTACCCTAACCCTAACACGTACCCTAATTCTAACCCGTACCCTGAACCGAGCCCTAACCCTAACACTAACCCTAACCCTAACCCTAACCCATACCCTACGCCGTACCCGAACCCCTCCCCGAACCCGTACCCTAAGCCGTACCCTAAGCCTAACCCTAAGCCTAACCCTAACCCTAGGCTACCCTTGACTGCTTCTGCCTCCAACAGATTTCCTAAGCACTAGTGTTTGAAGGAACAGCTTAAAAAGAGAATCCTAATGTGATTTCTTTATAATGGGTGTGTTCCTTATCTTATCCTAGTGTCTAAACTCTTCTCCATGGCTGGACCCCCAAATAATATTCCTTTACGTGCTAAGGGGTATCTAGAGAGTGGGATAGGTTTAATAACTACCCTAACCCTAACGCGTACCCTAACCCTAACCCCTACCCTAACCCTAACACGTACCCTAATCCTAACCCGTACCCTGAACCGAGCCCTAACCCTAACACTAACCCTAACCCTAACCCTAACCCATACCCTATGCCGTACCCGAACCCCTCCCCGAACCCGTACCCTAAGCCGTACCCTAAGCCTAACCCTAAGCCTAACCCTAACCCTAGGCTACCCTTGACTGCTTCTGCCTCCAATAGATTTCCTAAGCACTAGTGTTTGAAGGAACAGCTTAAAAAGAGAATCCTAATGTGATTTCTTTATAATGGGTGTGTTCCTTATCTTATCCTAGTGTCTAAACTCTTCTCCATGGCTGGACCCCCAAATAATATTCCTTTACATGCTAAGGGGTATCTAGAGAGTGGGATAGGTTTAATAACTACCCTAACCCTAACACGTACCCTAACCCTAACCCCTACCCTAACCCTAACACGTACCCTAATCCTAACCTGTACCCTGAACCGAGCCCTAACCCTAACACTAACCCTAACCCTAACCCTAACCCATACCCTACGCCGTACCCGAACCCCTCCCCGAACCCGTACCCTAAGCCGTACCCTAAGCCTAACCCTAAGCCTAACCCTAACCCTAGGCTACCCTTGACTGCTTCTGCCTCCAATAGATTTCCTAAGCACTAGTGTTTTAAGAAACAGCTTAAAAAGAGAATCCTAATGTGATTTCTTTATAATGGGTGTGTTCCTTATCTTATCCTAGTGTCTAAACTCTTCTCCATGGCTGGACCCCCAAATAATATTCCTTTACGTGCTAAGGGGTATCTAGAGAGTGGGATAGGTTTAATAACTACCCTAATCCTAACACGTACCCTAACCCTAACCCCTACCCTAACCCTAACACGTACCCTAATCCTAACCCGTACCCTGAACCGAGCCCTAACCCTAACACTAACCCTAACCCTAACCCTAACCCATACCCTACGCCGTACCCGAACCCCTCCCCGAACCCGTACCCTAAGCCGTACCCTAAGCCTAACCCTAAGCCTAACCCTAACCCTAGGCTACCCTTGACTGCTTCTGCCTCCAACAGATTTCCTAAGCACTAGTGTTTGAAGGAACAGCTTAAAAAGAGAATCCTAATGTGATTTCTTTATAATGGGTGTGTTCCTTATCTTATCCTAGTGTCTAAACTCTTCTCCATGGCTGGACCCCCAAATAATATTCCTTTACGTGCTAAGGGGTATCTAGAGAGTGGGATAGGTTTAATAACTACCCTAACCCTAACGCGTACCCTAACCCTAACCCCTACCCTAACCCTAACACGTACCCTAATCCTAACCCGTACCCTGAACCGAGCCCTAACCCTAACACTAACCCTAACCCTAACCCTAACCCATACCCTATGCCGTACCCGAACCCCTCCCCGAACCCGTACCCTAAGCCGTACCCTAAGCCTAACCCTAAGCCTAACCCTAACCCTAGGCTACCCTTGACTGCTTCTGCCTCCAATAGATTTCCTAAGCACTAGTGTTTGAAGGAACAGCTTAAAAAGAGAATCCTAATGTGATTTCTTTATAATGGGTGTGTTCCTTATCTTATCCTAGTGTCTAAACTCTTCTCCATGGCTGGACCCCCAAATAATATTCCTTTACATGCTAAGGGGTATCTAGAGAGTGGGATAGGTTTAATAACTACCCTAACCCTAACGCGTACCCTAACCCTAACCCCTACCCTAACCCTAAAACGTACCCTAATCCTAACCCGTACACTAAACCGAGCCCTAACCCTAACTCAAACCCTAACCCTAACCCTAACCCATACCCTACGCTGTACCCGAACCCCTCCCCGAACCCGTACCCTAAGCCGTACCCTAAGCCTAACCCTAAGCCTAACCCTAACCCTAGGCTACCCTTGACTGCTTCTGCCTCCAATAGATTTCCTAAGCACTAGTGTTTGAAGGAACAGCTTAAAAAGAGAATCCTAATGTGATTTCTTTATAATGGGTGTGTTCCTTATCTTATCCTAGTGTCTAAACTCTTCTCCATGGCTGGACCCGCAAATAATATTCCTTTACGTGCTAAGGGGTATCTAGAGAGTGGGATAGGTTTACTAACTACCCTAACCCTAATGCGTACCCTAACCCTAACCCCTACCCTAACCCTAACACGTACCCTAATCCTAACCCGTACCCTAAACCGAGCCCTAACCCTAACACGAACCCTAACCCTAACCCTAAACCATACCCTACGCCGTACCCGAACCCCTCCCCGAACCCCTACCCTAAGCCGTACCCTAACCCTAACCCTAAGCCTAACCCTAACCCTAGGCTACCCTTGACTGCTTCTGCCTCCAATAGATTTCCTAAGCACTAGTGTTTTAAGGAACAGCTTAAAAAGAGAATCCTAATGTGATTTCTTTATAATGTATGTGTTCCTTATTTTATCCTAGTGTCTAAACTCTTCTCCATGGCTGGACCCGCAAATAATATTCCTTTACGTGCTAAGGGGTATCTAGAGAGTGGGATAGGTTTAATAACTACCCTAACCCTAACACGTACCCTAATTCTAACCCGTACCCTGAACCGAGCCCTAACCCTAACACTAACCCTAACCCTAACCCTAACCCATACCCTACGCCGTACCCGAACCCCTCCCCGAACCCGTACCCTAAGCCGTACCCTAAGCCTAACCCTAAGCCTAACCCTAACCCTAGGCTACCCTTGACTGCTTCTGCCTCCAACAGATTTCCTAAGCACTAGTGTTTGAAGGAACAGCTTAAAAAGAGAATCCTAATGTGATTTCTTTATAATGGGTGTGTTCCTTATCTTATCCTAGTGTCTAAACTCTTCTCCATGGCTGGACCCCCAAATAATATTCCTTTACGTGCTAAGGGGTATCTAGAGAGTGGGATAGGTTTAATAACTACCCTAACCCTAACGCGTACCCTAACCCTAACCCCTACCCTAACCCTAACACGTACCCTAATCCTAACCTGTACCCTGAACCGAGCCCTAACCCTAACACTAACCCTAACCCTAACCCTAACCCATACCCTACGCCGTACCCGAACCCCTCCCCGAACCCGTACCCTAAGCCGTACCCTAAGCCTAACCCTAAGCCTAACCCTAACCCTAGGCTACCCTTGACTGCTTCTGCCTCCAACAGATTTCCTAAGCACTAGTGTTTGAAGGAACAGCTTAAAAAGAGAATCCTAATGTGATTTCTTTATAATGGGTGTGTTCCTTATCTTATCCTAGTGTCTAAACTCTTCTCCATGGCTGGACCCCCAAATAATATTCCTTTACGTGCTAAGGGGTATCTAGAGAGTGGGATAGGTTTAATAACTACCCTAACCCTAACGCGTACCCTAACCCTAACCCCTACCCTAACCCTAACACGTACCCTAATCCTAACCCGTACCCTGAACCGAGCCCTAACCCTAACACTAACCCTAACCCTAACCCTAACCCATACCCTATGCCGTACCCGAACCCCTCCCCGAACCCGTACCCTAAGCCGTACCCTAAGCCTAACCCTAAGCCTAACCCTAACCCTAGGCTACCCTTGACTGCTTCTGCCTCCAATAGATTTCCTAAGCACTAGTGTTTGAAGGAACAGCTTAAAAAGAGAATCCTAATGTGATTTCTTTATAATGGGTGTGTTCCTTATCTTATCCTAGTGTCTAAACTCTTCTCCATGGCTGGACCCCCAAATAATATTCCTTTACATGCTAAGGGGTATCTAGAGAGTGGGATAGGTTTAATAACTACCCTAACCCTAACACGTACCCTAACCCTAACCCCTACCCTAACCCTAACACGTACCCTAATCCTAACCTGTACCCTGAACCGAGCCCTAACCCTAACACTAACCCTAACCCTAACCCTAACCCATACCCTACGCCGTACCCGAACCCCTCCCCGAACCCGTACCCTAAGCCGTACCCTAAGCCTAACCCTAAGCCTAACCCTAACCCTAGGCTACCCTTGACTGCTTCTGCCTCCAATAGATTTCCTAAGCACTAGTGTTTTAAGAAACAGCTTAAAAAGAGAATCCTAATGTGATTTCTTTATAATGGGTGTGTTCCTTATCTTATCCTAGTGTCTAAACTCTTCTCCATGGCTGGACCCCCAAATAATATTCCTTTACGTGCTAAGGGGTATCTAGAGAGTGGGATAGGTTTAATAACTACCCTAATCCTAACACGTACCCTAACCCTAACCCCTACCCTAACCCTAACACGTACCCTAATCCTAACCCGTACCCTGAACCGAGCCCTAACCCTAACACTAACCCTAACCCTAACCCTAACCCATACCCTACGCCGTACCCGAACCCCTCCCCGAACCCGTACCCTAAGCCGTACCCTAAGCCTAACCCTAAGCCTAACCCTAACCCTAGGCTACCCTTGACTGCTTCTGCCTCCAACAGATTTCCTAAGCACTAGTGTTTGAAGGAACAGCTTAAAAAGAGAATCCTAATGTGATTTCTTTATAATGGGTGTGTTCCTTATCTTATCCTAGTGTCTAAACTCTTCTCCATGGCTGGACCCCCAAATAATATTCCTTTACGTGCTAAGGGGTATCTAGAGAGTGGGATAGGTTTAATAACTACCCTAACCCTAACGCGTACCCTAACCCTAACCCCTACCCTAACCCTAACACGTACCCTAATCCTAACCCGTACCCTGAACCGAGCCCTAACCCTAACACTAACCCTAACCCTAACCCTAACCCATACCCTATGCCGTACCCGAACCCCTCCCCGAACCCGTACCCTAAGCCGTACCCTAAGCCTAACCCTAAGCCTAACCCTAACCCTAGGCTACCCTTGACTGCTTCTGCCTCCAATAGATTTCCTAAGCACTAGTGTTTGAAGGAACAGCTTAAAAAGAGAATCCTAATGTGATTTCTTTATAATGGGTGTGTTCCTTATCTTATCCTAGTGTCTAAACTCTTCTCCATGGCTGGACCCCCAAATAATATTCCTTTACATGCTAAGGGGTATCTAGAGAGTGGGATAGGTTTAATAACTACCCTAACCCTAACGCGTACCCTAACCCTAACCCCTACCCTAACCCTAAAACGTACCCTAATCCTAACCCGTACACTAAACCGAGCCCTAACCCTAACTCAAACCCTAACCCTAACCCTAACCCATACCCTACGCTGTACCCGAACCCCTCCCCGATTCCGTACCCTAAGCCGTACCCTAAGCCTAACCCTAAGCCTAACCCTAACCCTAGGCTACCCTTGACTGCTTCTGCCTCCAATAGATTTCCTAAGCACTAGTGTTTGAAGGAACAGCTTAAAAAGAGAATCCTAATGTGATTTCTTTATAATGGGTGTGTTCCTTATCTTATCCTAGTGTCTAAACTCTTCTCCATGGCTGGACCCGCAAATAATATTCCTTTACGTGCTAAGGGGTATCTAGAGAGTGGGATAGGTTTACTAACTACCCTAACCCTAATGCGTACCCTAACCCTAACCCCTACCCTAACCCTAACACGTACCCTAATCCTAACCCGTACCCTAAACCGAGCCCTAACCCTAACACGAACCCTAACCCTAACCCTAAACCATACCCTACGCCGTACCCGAACCCCTCCCCGAACCCCTACCCTAAGCCGTACCCTAACCCTAACCCTAAGCCTAACCCTAACCCTAGGCTACCCTTGACTGCTTCTGCCTCCAATAGATTTCCTAAGCACTAGTGTTTTAAGGAACAGCTTAAAAAGAGAATCCTAATGTGATTTCTTTATAATGTATGTGTTCCTTATTTTATCCTAGTGTCTAAACTCTTCTCCATGGCTGGACCCGCAAATAATATTCCTTTACGTGCTAAGGGGTATCTAGAGAGTGGGATAGGTTTAATAACTACCCTAACCCTAACACGTACCCTAATTCTAACCCGTACCCTGAACCGAGCCCTAACCCTAACACTAACCCTAACCCTAACCCTAACCCATACCCTACGCCGTACCCGAACCCCTCCCCGAACCCGTACCCTAAGCCGTACCCTAAGCCTAACCCTAAGCCTAACCCTAACCCTAGGCTACCCTTGACTGCTTCTGCCTCCAACAGATTTCCTAAGCACTAGTGTTTGAAGGAACAGCTTAAAAAGAGAATCCTAATGTGATTTCTTTATAATGGGTGTGTTCCTTATCTTATCCTAGTGTCTAAACTCTTCTCCATGGCTGGACCCCCAAATAATATTCCTTTACGTGCTAAGGGGTATCTAGAGAGTGGGATAGGTTTAATAACTACCCTAACCCTAACGCGTACCCTAACCCTAACCCCTACCCTAACCCTAACACGTACCCTAATCCTAACCCGTACCCTGAACCGAGCCCTAACCCTAACACTAACCCTAACCCTAACCCTAACCCATACCCTATGCCGTACCCGAACCCCTCCCCGAACCCGTACCCTAAGCCGTACCCTAAGCCTAACCCTAAGCCTAACCCTAACCCTAGGCTACCCTTGACTGCTTCTGCCTCCAATAGATTTCCTAAGCACTAGTGTTTGAAGGAACAGCTTAAAAAGAGAATCCTAATGTGATTTCTTTATAATGGGTGTGTTCCTTATCTTATCCTAGTGTCTAAACTCTTCTCCATGGCTGGACCCCCAAATAATATTCCTTTACATGCTAAGGGGTATCTAGAGAGTGGGATAGGTTTAATAACTACCCTAACCCTAACACGTACCCTAACCCTAACCCCTACCCTAACCCTAACACGTACCCTAATCCTAACCTGTACCCTGAACCGAGCCCTAACCCTAACACTAACCCTAACCCTAACCCTAACCCATACCCTACGCCGTACCCGAACCCCTCCCCGAACCCGTACCCTAAGCCGTACCCTAAGCCTAACCCTAAGCCTAACCCTAACCCTAGGCTACCCTTGACTGCTTCTGCCTCCAATAGATTTCCTAAGCACTAGTGTTTTAAGAAACAGCTTAAAAAGAGAATCCTAATGTGATTTCTTTATAATGGGTGTGTTCCTTATCTTATCCTAGTGTCTAAACTCTTCTCCATGGCTGGACCCCCAAATAATATTCCTTTACGTGCTAAGGGGTATCTAGAGAGTGGGATAGGTTTAATAACTACCCTAATCCTAACACGTACCCTAACCCTAACCCCTACCCTAACCCTAACACGTACCCTAATCCTAACCCGTACCCTGAACCGAGCCCTAACCCTAACACTAACCCTAACCCTAACCCTAACCCATACCCTACGCCGTACCCGAACCCCTCCCCGAACCCGTACCCTAAGCCGTACCCTAAGCCTAACCCTAAGCCTAACCCTAACCCTAGGCTACCCTTGACTGCTTCTGCCTCCAACAGATTTCCTAAGCACTAGTGTTTGAAGGAACAGCTTAAAAAGAGAATCCTAATGTGATTTCTTTATAATGGGTGTGTTCCTTATCTTATCCTAGTGTCTAAACTCTTCTCCATGGCTGGACCCCCAAATAATATTCCTTTACGTGCTAAGGGGTATCTAGAGAGTGGGATAGGTTTAATAACTACCCTAACCCTAACGCGTACCCTAACCCTAACCCCTACCCTAACCCTAACACGTACCCTAATCCTAACCCGTACCCTGAACCGAGCCCTAACCCTAACACTAACCCTAACCCTAACCCTAACCCATACCCTATGCCGTACCCGAACCCCTCCCCGAACCCGTACCCTAAGCCGTACCCTAAGCCTAACCCTAAGCCTAACCCTAACCCTAGGCTACCCTTGACTGCTTCTGCCTCCAATAGATTTCCTAAGCACTAGTGTTTGAAGGAACAGCTTAAAAAGAGAATCCTAATGTGATTTCTTTATAATGGGTGTGTTCCTTATCTTATCCTAGTGTCTAAACTCTTCTCCATGGCTGGACCCCCAAATAATATTCCTTTACATGCTAAGGGGTATCTAGAGAGTGGGATAGGTTTAATAACTACCCTAACCCTAACGCGTACCCTAACCCTAACCCCTACCCTAACCCTAAAACGTACCCTAATCCTAACCCGTACACTAAACCGAGCCCTAACCCTAACTCAAACCCTAACCCTAACCCTAACCCATACCCTACGCTGTACCCGAACCCCTCCCCGATTCCGTACCCTAAGCCGTACCCTAAGCCTAACCCTAAGCCTAACCCTAACCCTAGGCTACCCTTGACTGCTTCTGCCTCCAATAGATTTCCTAAGCACTAGTGTTTGAAGGAACAGCTTAAAAAGAGAATCCTAATGTGATTTCTTTATAATGGGTGTGTTCCTTATCTTATCCTAGTGTCTAAACTCTTCTCCATGGCTGGACCCGCAAATAATATTCCTTTACGTGCTAAGGGGTATCTAGAGAGTGGGATAGGTTTACTAACTACCCTAACCCTAATGCGTACCCTAACCCTAACCCCTACCCTAACCCTAACACGTACCCTAATCCTAACCCGTACCCTAAACCGAGCCCTAACCCTAACACGAACCCTAACCCTAACCCTAAACCATACCCTACGCCGTACCCGAACCCCTCCCCGAACCCCTACCCTAAGCCGTACCCTAACCCTAACCCTAAGCCTAACCCTAACCCTAGGCTACCCTTGACTGCTTCTGCCTCCAATAGATTTCCTAAGCACTAGTGTTTTAAGGAACAGCTTAAAAAGAGAATCCTAATGTGATTTCTTTATAATGTATGTGTTCCTTATTTTATCCTAGTGTCTAAACTCTTCTCCATGGCTGGACCCGCAAATAATATTCCTTTACGTGCTAAGGGGTATCTAGAGAGTGGGATAGGTTTAATAACTACCCTAACCCTAACACGTACCCTAATTCTAACCCGTACCCTGAACCGAGCCCTAACCCTAACACTAACCCTAACCCTAACCCTAACCCATACCCTACGCCGTACCCGAACCCCTCCCCGAACCCGTACCCTAAGCCGTACCCTAAGCCTAACCCTAAGCCTAACCCTAACCCTAGGCTACCCTTGACTGCTTCTGCCTCCAACAGATTTCCTAAGCACTAGTGTTTGAAGGAACAGCTTAAAAAGAGAATCCTAATGTGATTTCTTTATAATGGGTGTGTTCCTTATCTTATCCTAGTGTCTAAACTCTTCTCCATGGCTGGACCCCCAAATAATATTCCTTTACGTGCTAAGGGGTATCTAGAGAGTGGGATAGGTTTAATAACTACCCTAACCCTAACGCGTACCCTAACCCTAACCCCTACCCTAACCCTAACACGTACCCTAATCCTAACCCGTACCCTGAACCGAGCCCTAACCCTAACACTAACCCTAACCCTAACCCTAACCCATACCCTATGCCGTACCCGAACCCCTCCCCGAACCCGTACCCTAAGCCGTACCCTAAGCCTAACCCTAAGCCTAACCCTAACCCTAGGCTACCCTTGACTGCTTCTGCCTCCAATAGATTTCCTAAGCACTAGTGTTTGAAGGAACAGCTTAAAAAGAGAATCCTAATGTGATTTCTTTATAATGGGTGTGTTCCTTATCTTATCCTAGTGTCTAAACTCTTCTCCATGGCTGGACCCCCAAATAATATTCCTTTACATGCTAAGGGGTATCTAGAGAGTGGGATAGGTTTAATAACTACCCTAACCCTAACACGTACCCTAACCCTAACCCCTACCCTAACCCTAACACGTACCCTAATCCTAACCTGTACCCTGAACCGAGCCCTAACCCTAACACTAACCCTAACCCTAACCCTAACCCATACCCTACGCCGTACCCGAACCCCTCCCCGAACCCGTACCCTAAGCCGTACCCTAAGCCTAACCCTAAGCCTAACCCTAACCCTAGGCTACCCTTGACTGCTTCTGCCTCCAATAGATTTCCTAAGCACTAGTGTTTTAAGAAACAGCTTAAAAAGAGAATCCTAATGTGATTTCTTTATAATGGGTGTGTTCCTTATCTTATCCTAGTGTCTAAACTCTTCTCCATGGCTGGACCCCCAAATAATATTCCTTTACGTGCTAAGGGGTATCTAGAGAGTGGGATAGGTTTAATAACTACCCTAATCCTAACACGTACCCTAACCCTAACCCCTACCCTAACCCTAACACGTACCCTAATCCTAACCCGTACCCTGAACCGAGCCCTAACCCTAACACTAACCCTAACCCTAACCCTAACCCATACCCTACGCCGTACCCGAACCCCTCCCCGAACCCGTACCCTAAGCCGTACCCTAAGCCTAACCCTAAGCCTAACCCTAACCCTAGGCTACCCTTGACTGCTTCTGCCTCCAACAGATTTCCTAAGCACTAGTGTTTGAAGGAACAGCTTAAAAAGAGAATCCTAATGTGATTTCTTTATAATGGGTGTGTTCCTTATCTTATCCTAGTGTCTAAACTCTTCTCCATGGCTGGACCCCCAAATAATATTCCTTTACGTGCTAAGGGGTATCTAGAGAGTGGGATAGGTTTAATAACTACCCTAACCCTAACGCGTACCCTAACCCTAACCCCTACCCTAACCCTAACACGTACCCTAATCCTAACCCGTACCCTGAACCGAGCCCTAACCCTAACACTAACCCTAACCCTAACCCTAACCCATACCCTATGCCGTACCCGAACCCCTCCCCGAACCCGTACCCTAAGCCGTACCCTAAGCCTAACCCTAAGCCTAACCCTAACCCTAGGCTACCCTTGACTGCTTCTGCCTCCAATAGATTTCCTAAGCACTAGTGTTTGAAGGAACAGCTTAAAAAGAGAATCCTAATGTGATTTCTTTATAATGGGTGTGTTCCTTATCTTATCCTAGTGTCTAAACTCTTCTCCATGGCTGGACCCCCAAATAATATTCCTTTACATGCTAAGGGGTATCTAGAGAGTGGGATAGGTTTAATAACTACCCTAACCCTAACGCGTACCCTAACCCTAACCCCTACCCTAACCCTAAAACGTACCCTAATCCTAACCCGTACACTAAACCGAGCCCTAACCCTAACTCAAACCCTAACCCTAACCCTAACCCATACCCTACGCTGTACCCGAACCCCTCCCCGAACCCGTACCCTAAGCCGTACCCTAAGCCTAACCCTAAGCCTAACCCTAACCCTAGGCTACCCTTGACTGCTTCTGCCTCCAATAGATTTCCTAAGCACTAGTGTTTGAAGGAACAGCTTAAAAAGAGAATCCTAATGTGATTTCTTTATAATGGGTGTGTTCCTTATCTTATCCTAGTGTCTAAACTCTTCTCCATGGCTGGACCCGCAAATAATATTCCTTTACGTGCTAAGGGGTATCTAGAGAGTGGGATAGGTTTACTAACTACCCTAACCCTAATGCGTACCCTAACCCTAACCCCTACCCTAACCCTAACACGTACCCTAATCCTAACCCGTACCCTAAACCGAGCCCTAACCCTAACACGAACCCTAACCCTAACCCTAAACCATACCCTACGCCGTACCCGAACCCCTCCCCGAACCCCTACCCTAAGCCGTACCCTAACCCTAACCCTAAGCCTAACCCTAACCCTAGGCTACCCTTGACTGCTTCTGCCTCCAATAGATTTCCTAAGCACTAGTGTTTTAAGGAACAGCTTAAAAAGAGAATCCTAATGTGATTTCTTTATAATGTATGTGTTCCTTATTTTATCCTAGTGTCTAAACTCTTCTCCATGGCTGGACCCGCAAATAATATTCCTTTACGTGCTAAGGGGTATCTAGAGAGTGGGATAGGTTTAATAACTACCCTAACCCTAACACGTACCCTAATTCTAACCCGTACCCTGAACCGAGCCCTAACCCTAACACTAACCCTAACCCTAACCCTAACCCATACCCTACGCCGTACCCGAACCCCTCCCCGAACCCGTACCCTAAGCCGTACCCTAAGCCTAACCCTAAGCCTAACCCTAACCCTAGGCTACCCTTGACTGCTTCTGCCTCCAACAGATTTCCTAAGCACTAGTGTTTGAAGGAACAGCTTAAAAAGAGAATCCTAATGTGATTTCTTTATAATGGGTGTGTTCCTTATCTTATCCTAGTGTCTAAACTCTTCTCCATGGCTGGACCCCCAAATAATATTCCTTTACGTGCTAAGGGGTATCTAGAGAGTGGGATAGGTTTAATAACTACCCTAACCCTAACGCGTACCCTAACCCTAACCCTAACACGTACCCTAATCCTAACCTGTACCCTGAACCGAGCCCTAACCCTAACACTAACCCTAACCCTAACCCTAACCCATACCCTACGCCGTACCCGAACCCCTCCCCGAACCCGTACCCTAAGCCGTACCCTAAGCCTAACCCTAAGCCTAACCCTAACCCTAGGCTACCCTTGACTGCTTCTGCCTCCAACAGATTTCCTAAGCACTAGTGTTTGAAGGAACAGCTTAAAAAGAGAATCCTAATGTGATTTCTTTATAATGGGTGTGTTCCTTATCTTATCCTAGTGTCTAAACTCTTCTCCATGGCTGGACCCCCAAATAATATTCCTTTACGTGCTAAGGGGTATCTAGAGAGTGGGATAGGTTTAATAACTACCCTAACCCTAACGCGTACCCTAACCCTAACCCCTACCCTAACCCTAACACGTACCCTAATCCTAACCCGTACCCTGAACCGAGCCCTAACCCTAACACTAACCCTAACCCTAACCCTAACCCATACCCTATGCCGTACCCGAACCCCTCCCCGAACCCGTACCCTAAGCCGTACCCTAAGCCTAACCCTAAGCCTAACCCTAACCCTAGGCTACCCTTGACTGCTTCTGCCTCCAATAGATTTCCTAAGCACTAGTGTTTGAAGGAACAGCTTAAAAAGAGAATCCTAATGTGATTTCTTTATAATGGGTGTGTTCCTTATCTTATCCTAGTGTCTAAACTCTTCTCCATGGCTGGACCCCCAAATAATATTCCTTTACATGCTAAGGGGTATCTAGAGAGTGGGATAGGTTTAATAACTACCCTAACCCTAACACATACCCTAACCCTAACCCCTACCCTAACCCTAACACGTACCCTAATCCTAACCTGTACCCTGAACCGAGCCCTAACCCTAACACTAACCCTAACCCTAACCCTAACCCATACCCTACGCCGTACCCGAACCCCTCCCCGAACCCGTACCCTAAGCCGTACCCTAAGCCTAACCCTAAGCCTAACCCTAACCCTAGGCTACCCTTGACTGCTTCTGCCTCCAATAGATTTCCTAAGCACTAGTGTTTTAAGAAACAGCTTAAAAAGAGAATCCTAATGTGATTTCTTTATAATGGGTGTGTTCCTTATCTTATCCTAGTGTCTAAACTCTTCTCCATGGCTGGACCCCCAAATAATATTCCTTTACGTGCTAAGGGGTATCTAGAGAGTGGGATAGGTTTAATAACTACCCTAATCCTAACACGTACCCTAACCCTAACCCCTACCCTAACCCTAACACGTACCCTAATCCTAACCCGTACCCTGAACCGAGCCCTAACCCTAACACTAACCCTAACCCTAACCCTAACCCATACCCTACGCCGTACCCGAACCCCTCCCCGAACCCGTACCCTAAGCCGTACCCTAAGCCTAACCCTAAGCCTAACCCTAACCCTAGGCTACCCTTGACTGCTTCTGCCTCCAACAGATTTCCTAAGCACTAGTGTTTGAAGGAACAGCTTAAAAAGAGAATCCTAATGTGATTTCTTTATAATGGGTGTGTTCCTTATCTTATCCTAGTGTCTAAACTCTTCTCCATGGCTGGACCCCCAAATAATATTCCTTTACGTGCTAAGGGGTATCTAGAGAGTGGGATAGGTTTAATAACTACCCTAACCCTAACGCGTACCCTAACCCTAACCCCTACCCTAACCCTAACACGTACCCTAATCCTAACCCGTACCCTGAACCGAGCCCTAACCCTAACCCTAACCCTAACCCTAACCCTAACCCATACCCTATGCCGTACCCGAACCCCTCCCCGAACCCGTACCCTAAGCCGTACCCTAAGCCTAACCCTAAGCCTAACCCTAACCCTAGGCTACCCTTGACTGCTTCTGCCTCCAATAGATTTCCTAAGCACTAGTGTTTGAAGGAACAGCTTAAAAAGAGAATCCTAATGTGATTTCTTTATAATGGGTGTGTTCCTTATCTTATCCTAGTGTCTAAACTCTTCTCCATGGCTGGACCCCCAAATAATATTCCTTTACATGCTAAGGGGTATCTAGAGAGTGGGATAGGTTTAATAACTACCCTAACCCTAACGCGTACCCTAACCCTAACCCCTACCCTAACCCTAAAACGTACCCTAATCCTAACCCGTACACTAAACCGAGCCCTAACCCTAACTCAAACCCTAACCCTAACCCTAACCCATACCCTACGCTGTACCCGAACCCCTCCCCGAACCCGTACCCTAAGCCGTACCCTAAGCCTAACCCTAAGCCTAACCCTAACCCTAGGCTACCCTTGACTGCTTCTGCCTCCAATAGATTTCCTAAGCACTAGTGTTTGAAGGAACAGCTTAAAAAGAGAATCCTAATGTGATTTCTTTATAATGGGTGTGTTCCTTATCTTATCCTAGTGTCTAAACTCTTCTCCATGGCTGGACCCGCAAATAATATTCCTTTACGTGCTAAGGGGTATCTAGAGAGTGGGATAGGTTTACTAACTACCCTAACCCTAATGCGTACCCTAACCCTAACCCCTACCCTAACCCTAACACGTACCCTAATCCTAACCCGTACCCTAAACCGAGCCCTAACCCTAACACGAACCCTAACCCTAACCCTAAACCATACCCTACGCCGTACCCGAACCCCTCCCCGAACCCCTACCCTAAGCCGTACCCTAACCCTAACCCTAAGCCTAACCCTAACCCTAGGCTACCCTTGACTGCTTCTGCCTCCAATAGATTTCCTAAGCACTAGTGTTTTAAGGAACAGCTTAAAAAGAGAATCCTAATGTGATTTCTTTATAATGTATGTGTTCCTTATTTTATCCTAGTGTCTAAACTCTTCTCCATGGCTGGACCCGCAAATAATATTCCTTTACGTGCTAAGGGGTATCTAGAGAGTGGGATAGGTTTAATAACTACCCTAACCCTAACACGTACCCTAATTCTAACCCGTACCCTGAACCGAGCCCTAACCCTAACACTAACCCTAACCCTAACCCTAACCCATACCCTACGCCGTACCCGAACCCCTCCCCGAACCCGTACCCTAAGCCGTACCCTAAGCCTAACCCTAAGCCTAACCCTAACCCTAGGCTACCCTTGACTGCTTCTGCCTCCAACAGATTTCCTAAGCACTAGTGTTTGAAGGAACAGCTTAAAAAGAGAATCCTAATGTGATTTCTTTATAATGGGTGTGTTCCTTATCTTATCCTAGTGTCTAAACTCTTCTCCATGGCTGGACCCCCAAATAATATTCCTTTACGTGCTAAGGGGTATCTAGAGAGTGGGATAGGTTTAATAACTACCCTAACCCTAACGCGTACCCTAACCCTAACCCCTACCCTAACCCTAAAACGTACCCTAATCCTAACCCGTACACTAAACCGAGCCCTAACCCTAACACTAACCCTAACCCTAACCCTAACCCATACCCTACGCCGTACCCGAACCCCTCCCCGAACCCGTACCCTAAGCCGTACCCTAACCCTAACCCTAAGCCTAACCCTAACCCTAGGCTACCCTTGACTGCTTCTGCCTCCAATAGATTTCCTAAGCACTAGTGTTTGAAGGAACAGCTTAAAAAGAGAATCCTAATGTGATTTCTTTATAATGGGTGTGTTCCTTATCTTATCCTAGTGTCTAAACTCTTCTCCATGGCTGGACCCCCAAATAATATTCCTTTACGTGCTAAGGGGTATCTAGAGAGTGGGATAGGTTTAATAACTACCCTAACCCTAACACGTACCCTAACCCTAACCCCTACCCTAACCCTAACACGTACCCTAATCCTAACCTGTACCCTGAACCGAGCCCTAACCCTAACACTAACCCTAACCCTAACCCTAACCCATACCCTACGCCGTACCCGAACCCCTCCCCGAACCCGTACCCTAAGCCGTACCCTAAGCCTAACCCTAAGCCTAACCCTAACCCTAGGCTACCCTTGACTGCTTCTGCCTCCAATAGATTTCCTAAGCACTAGTGTTTTAAGAAACAGCTTAAAAAGAGAATCCTAATGTGATTTCTTTATAATGGGTGTGTTCCTTATCTTATCCTAGTGTCTAAACTCTTCTCCATGGCTGGACCCCCAAATAATATTCCTTTACGTGCTAAGGGGTATCTAGAGAGTGGGATAGGTTTAATAACTACCCTAACCCTAACACGTACCCTAACCCTAACCCCTACCCTAACCCTAACACGTACCCTAATCCTAACCCGTACCCTGAACCGAGCCCTAACCCTAACACTAACCCTAACCCTAACCCTAACCCATACCCTACGCCGTACCCGAACCCCTCCCCGAACCCGTACCCTAAGCCGTACCCTAAGCCTAACCCTAAGCCTAACCCTAACCCTAGGCTACCCTTGACTGCTTCTGCCTCCAACAGATTTCCTAAGCACTAGTGTTTGAAGGAACAGCTTAAAAAGAGAATCCTAATGTGATTTCTTTATAATGGGTGTGTTCCTTATCTTATCCTAGTGTCTAAACTCTTCTCCATGGCTGGACCCCCAAATAATATTCCTTTACGTGCTAAGGGGAATCTAGAGAGTGGGATAGGTTTAATAACTACCCTAACCCTAACGCGTACCCTAACCCTAACCCCTACCCTAACCCTAACACGTACCCTAATCCTAACCCGTACCCTGAACCGAGCCCTAACCCTAACACTAACCCTAACCCTAACCCTAACCCATACCCTATGCCGTACCCGAACCCCTCCCCGAACCCGTACCCTAAGCCGTACCCTAAGCCTAACCCTAAGCCTAACCCTAACCCTAGGCTACCCTTGACTGCTTCTGCCTCCAATAGATTTCCTAAGCACTAGTGTTTGAAGGAACAGCTTAAAAAGAGAATCCTAATGTGATTTCTTTATAATGGGTGTGTTCCTTATCTTATCCTAGTGTCTAAACTCTTCTCCATGGCTGGACCCCCAAATAATATTCCTTTACATGCTAAGGGGTATCTAGAGAGTGGGATAGGTTTAATAACTACCCTAACCCTAACACGTACCCTAACCCTAACCCCTACCCTAACCCTAAAACGTACCCTAATCCTAACCCGTACACTAAACCGAGCCCTAACCCTAACTCAAACCCTAACCCTAACCCTAACCCATACCCTACGCTGTACCCGAACCCCTCCCCGAACCCGTACCCTAAGCCGTACCCTAAGCCTAACCCTAAGCCTAACCCTAACCCTAGGCTACCCTTGACTGCTTCTGCCTCCAATAGATTTCCTAAGCACTAGTGTTTGAAGGAACAGCTTAAAAAGAGAATCCTAATGTGATTTCTTTATAATGGGTGTGTTCCTTATCTTATCCTAGTGTCTAAACTCTTCTCCATGGCTGGACCCCCAAATAATATTCCTTTACGTGCTAAGGGGTATCTAGAGAGTGGGATAGGTTTAATAACTACCCTAACCCTAACACGTACCCTAACCCTAACCCCTACCCTAACCCTAACACGTACCCTAATCCTAACCCGTACCCTGAACCGAGCCCTAACCCTAACACTAACCCTATCCCTAACCCTAACCCATACCCTACGCCGTACCCGAACCGCTCCCCGAACCCGTACCCTAAGCCGTACCCTAAGCCTAACCCTAAGCCTAACCCTAACCCTAGGCTACCCTTGACTGCTTCTGCCTCCAACAGATTTCCTAAGCACTAGTGTTTGAAGGAACAGCTTAAAAAGAGAATCCTAATGTGATTTCTTTATAATGGGTGTGTTCCTTATCTTATCCTAGTGTCTAAACTCTTCTCCATGGCTGGACCCCCAAATAATATTCCTTTACGTGCTAAGGGGTATCTAGAGAGTGGGATAGGTTTAATAACTACCCTAACCCTAACGCGTACCCTAACCCTAACCCCTACCCTAACCCTAACACGTACCCTAATCCTAACCCGTACCCTGAACCGAGCCCTAACCCTAACACTAACCCTAACCCTAACCCTAACCCATACCCTATGCCGTACCCGAACCCCTCCCCGAACCCGTACCCTAAGCCGTACCCTAAGCCTAACCCTAAGCCTAACCCTAACCCTAGGCTACCCTTGACTGCTTCTGCCTCCAATAGATTTCCTAAGCACTAGTGTTTGAAGGAACAGCTTAAAAAGAGAATCCTAATGTGATTTCTTTATAATGGGTGTGTTCCTTATCTTATCCTAGTGTCTAAACTCTTCTCCATGGCTGGACCCCCAAATAATATTCCTTTACATGCTAAGGGGTATCTAGAGAGTGGGATAGGTTTAATAACTACCCTAACCCTAACACGTACCCTAACCCTAACCCCTACCCTAACCCTAACACGTACCCTAATCCTAACCTGTACCCTGAACCGAGCCCTAACCCTAACACTAACCCTAACCCTAACCCTAACCCATACCCTACGCCGTACCCGAACCCCTCCCCGAACCCGTACCCTAAGCCGTACCCTAAGCCTAACCCTAAGCCTAACCCTAACCCTAGGCTACCCTTGACTGCTTCTGCCTCCAATAGATTTCCTAAGCACTAGTGTTTTAAGAAACAGCTTAAAAAGAGAATCCTAATGTGATTTCTTTATAATGGGTGTGTTCCTTATCTTATCCTAGTGTCTAAACTCTTCTCCATGGCTGGACCCCCAAATAATATTCCTTTACGTGCTAAGGGGTATCTAGAGAGTGGGATAGGTTTAATAACTACCCTAATCCTAACACGTACCCTAACCCTAACCCCTACCCTAACCCTAACACGTACCCTAATCCTAACCCGTACCCTGAACCGAGCCCTAACCCTAACACTAACCCTAACCCTAACCCTAACCCATACCCTACGCCGTACCCGAACCCCTCCCCGAACCCGTACCCTAAGCCGTACCCTAAGCCTAACCCTAAGCCTAACCCTAACCCTAGGCTACCCTTGACTGCTTCTGCCTCCAACAGATTTCCTAAGCACTAGTGTTTGAAGGAACAGCTTAAAAAGAGAATCCTAATGTGATTTCTTTATAATGGGTGTGTTCCTTATCTTATCCTAGTGTCTAAACTCTTCTCCATGGCTGGACCCCCAAATAATATTCCTTTACGTGCTAAGGGGTATCTAGAGAGTGGGATAGGTTTAATAACTACCCTAACCCTAACGCGTACCCTAACCCTAACCCCTACCCTAACCCTAACACGTACCCTAATCCTAACCCGTACCCTGAACCGAGCCCTAACCCTAACACTAACCCTAACCCTAACCCTAACCCATACCCTATGCCGTACCCGAACCCCTCCCCGAACCCGTACCCTAAGCCGTACCCTAAGCCTAACCCTAAGCCTAACCCTAACCCTAGGCTACCCTTGACTGCTTCTGCCTCCAATAGATTTCCTAAGCACTAGTGTTTGAAGGAACAGCTTAAAAAGAGAATCCTAATGTGATTTCTTTATAATGGGTGTGTTCCTTATCTTATCCTAGTGTCTAAACTCTTCTCCATGGCTGGACCCCCAAATAATATTCCTTTACATGCTAAGGGGTATCTAGAGAGTGGGATAGGTTTAATAACTACCCTAACCCTAACGCGTACCCTAACCCTAACCCCTACCCTAACCCTAAAACGTACCCTAATCCTAACCCGTACACTAAACCGAGCCCTAACCCTAACTCAAACCCTAACCCTAACCCTAACCCATACCCTACGCTGTACCCGAACCCCTCCCCGAACCCGTACCCTAAGCCGTACCCTAAGCCTAACCCTAAGCCTAACCCTAACCCTAGGCTACCCTTGACTGCTTCTGCCTCCAATAGATTTCCTAAGCACTAGTGTTTGAAGGAACAGCTTAAAAAGAGAATCCTAATGTGATTTCTTTATAATGGGTGTGTTCCTTATCTTATCCTAGTGTCTAAACTCTTCTCCATGGCTGGACCCGCAAATAATATTCCTTTACGTGCTAAGGGGTATCTAGAGAGTGGGATAGGTTTACTAACTACCCTAACCCTAATGCGTACCCTAACCCTAACCCCTACCCTAACCCTAACACGTACCCTAATCCTAACCCGTACCCTAAACCGAGCCCTAACCCTAACACGAACCCTAACCCTAACCCTAAACCATACCCTACGCCGTACCCGAACCCCTCCCCGAACCCCTACCCTAAGCCGTACCCTAACCCTAACCCTAAGCCTAACCCTAACCCTAGGCTACCCTTGACTGCTTCTGCCTCCAATAGATTTCCTAAGCACTAGTGTTTTAAGGAACAGCTTAAAAAGAGAATCCTAATGTGATTTCTTTATAATGTATGTGTTCCTTATTTTATCCTAGTGTCTAAACTCTTCTCCATGGCTGGACCCGCAAATAATATTCCTTTACGTGCTAAGGGGTATCTAGAGAGTGGGATAGGTTTAATAACTACCCTAACCCTAACACGTACCCTAATTCTAACCCGTACCCTGAACCGAGCCCTAACCCTAACACTAACCCTAACCCTAACCCTAACCCATACCCTACGCCGTACCCGAACCCCTCCCCGAACCCGTACCCTAAGCCGTACCCTAAGCCTAACCCTAAGCCTAACCCTAACCCTAGGCTACCCTTGACTGCTTCTGCCTCCAACAGATTTCCTAAGCACTAGTGTTTGAAGGAACAGCTTAAAAAGAGAATCCTAATGTGATTTCTTTATAATGGGTGTGTTCCTTATCTTATCCTAGTGTCTAAACTCTTCTCCATGGCTGGACCCCCAAATAATATTCCTTTACGTGCTAAGGGGTATCTAGAGAGTGGGATAGGTTTAATAACTACCCTAACCCTAACGCGTACCCTAACCCTAACCCCTACCCTAACCCTAACACGTACCCTAATCCTAACCTGTACCCTGAACCGAGCCCTAACCCTAACACTAACCCTAACCCTAACCCTAACCCATACCCTACGCCGTACCCGAACCCCTCCCCGAACCCGTACCCTAAGCCGTACCCTAAGCCTAACCCTAAGCCTAACCCTAACCCTAGGCTACCCTTGACTGCTTCTGCCTCCAACAGATTTCCTAAGCACTAGTGTTTGAAGGAACAGCTTAAAAAGAGAATCCTAATGTGATTTCTTTATAATGGGTGTGTTCCTTATCTTATCCTAGTGTCTAAACTCTTCTCCATGGCTGGACCCCCAAATAATATTCCTTTACGTGCTAAGGGGTATCTAGAGAGTGGGATAGGTTTAATAACTACCCTAACCCTAACGCGTACCCTAACCCTAACCCCTACCCTAACCCTAACACGTACCCTAATCCTAACCCGTACCCTGAACCGAGCCCTAACCCTAACACTAACCCTAACCCTAACCCTAACCCATACCCTATGCCGTACCCGAACCCCTCCCCGAACCCGTACCCTAAGCCGTACCCTAAGCCTAACCCTAAGCCTAACCCTAACCCTAGGCTACCCTTGACTGCTTCTGCCTCCAATAGATTTCCTAAGCACTAGTGTTTGAAGGAACAGCTTAAAAAGAGAATCCTAATGTGATTTCTTTATAATGGGTGTGTTCCTTATCTTATCCTAGTGTCTAAACTCTTCTCCATGGCTGGACCCCCAAATAATATTCCTTTACATGCTAAGGGGTATCTAGAGAGTGGGATAGGTTTAATAACTACCCTAACCCTAACACGTACCCTAACCCTAACCCCTACCCTAACCCTAACACGTACCCTAATCCTAACCTGTACCCTGAACCGAGCCCTAACCCTAACACTAACCCTAACCCTAACCCTAACCCATACCCTACGCCGTACCCGAACCCCTCCCCGAACCCGTACCCTAAGCCGTACCCTAAGCCTAACCCTAAGCCTAACCCTAACCCTAGGCTACCCTTGACTGCTTCTGCCTCCAATAGATTTCCTAAGCACTAGTGTTTTAAGAAACAGCTTAAAAAGAGAATCCTAATGTGATTTCTTTATAATGGGTGTGTTCCTTATCTTATCCTAGTGTCTAAACTCTTCTCCATGGCTGGACCCCCAAATAATATTCCTTTACGTGCTAAGGGGTATCTAGAGAGTGGGATAGGTTTAATAACTACCCTAATCCTAACACGTACCCTAACCCTAACCCCTACCCTAACCCTAACACGTACCCTAATCCTAACCCGTACCCTGAACCGAGCCCTAACCCTAACACTAACCCTAACCCTAACCCTAACCCATACCCTACGCCGTACCCGAACCCCTCCCCGAACCCGTACCCTAAGCCGTACCCTAAGCCTAACCCTAAGCCTAACCCTAACCCTAGGCTACCCTTGACTGCTTCTGCCTCCAACAGATTTCCTAAGCACTAGTGTTTGAAGGAACAGCTTAAAAAGAGAATCCTAATGTGATTTCTTTATAATGGGTGTGTTCCTTATCTTATCCTAGTGTCTAAACTCTTCTCCATGGCTGGACCCCCAAATAATATTCCTTTACGTGCTAAGGGGTATCTAGAGAGTGGGATAGGTTTAATAACTACCCTAACCCTAACGCGTACCCTAACCCTAACCCCTACCCTAACCCTAACACGTACCCTAATCCTAACCCGTACCCTGAACCGAGCCCTAACCCTAACACTAACCCTAACCCTAACCCTAACCCATACCCTATGCCGTACCCGAACCCCTCCCCGAACCCGTACCCTAAGCCGTACCCTAAGCCTAACCCTAAGCCTAACCCTAACCCTAGGCTACCCTTGACTGCTTCTGCCTCCAATAGATTTCCTAAGCACTAGTGTTTGAAGGAACAGCTTAAAAAGAGAATCCTAATGTGATTTCTTTATAATGGGTGTGTTCCTTATCTTATCCTAGTGTCTAAACTCTTCTCCATGGCTGGACCCCCAAATAATATTCCTTTACATGCTAAGGGGTATCTAGAGAGTGGGATAGGTTTAATAACTACCCTAACCCTAACGCGTACCCTAACCCTAACCCCTACCCTAACCCTAAAACGTACCCTAATCCTAACCCGTACACTAAACCGAGCCCTAACCCTAACTCAAACCCTAACCCTAACCCTAACCCATACCCTACGCTGTACCCGAACCCCTCCCCGATTCCGTACCCTAAGCCGTACCCTAAGCCTAACCCTAAGCCTAACCCTAACCCTAGGCTACCCTTGACTGCTTCTGCCTCCAATAGATTTCCTAAGCACTAGTGTTTGAAGGAACAGCTTAAAAAGAGAATCCTAATGTGATTTCTTTATAATGGGTGTGTTCCTTATCTTATCCTAGTGTCTAAACTCTTCTCCATGGCTGGACCCGCAAATAATATTCCTTTACGTGCTAAGGGGTATCTAGAGAGTGGGATAGGTTTACTAACTACCCTAACCCTAATGCGTACCCTAACCCTAACCCCTACCCTAACCCTAACACGTACCCTAATCCTAACCCGTACCCTAAACCGAGCCCTAACCCTAACACGAACCCTAACCCTAACCCTAAACCATACCCTACGCCGTACCCGAACCCCTCCCCGAACCCCTACCCTAAGCCGTACCCTAACCCTAACCCTAAGCCTAACCCTAACCCTAGGCTACCCTTGACTGCTTCTGCCTCCAATAGATTTCCTAAGCACTAGTGTTTTAAGGAACAGCTTAAAAAGAGAATCCTAATGTGATTTCTTTATAATGTATGTGTTCCTTATTTTATCCTAGTGTCTAAACTCTTCTCCATGGCTGGACCCGCAAATAATATTCCTTTACGTGCTAAGGGGTATCTAGAGAGTGGGATAGGTTTAATAACTACCCTAACCCTAACACGTACCCTAATTCTAACCCGTACCCTGAACCGAGCCCTAACCCTAACACTAACCCTAACCCTAACCCTAACCCATACCCTACGCCGTACCCGAACCCCTCCCCGAACCCGTACCCTAAGCCGTACCCTAAGCCTAACCCTAAGCCTAACCCTAACCCTAGGCTACCCTTGACTGCTTCTGCCTCCAACAGATTTCCTAAGCACTAGTGTTTGAAGGAACAGCTTAAAAAGAGAATCCTAATGTGATTTCTTTATAATGGGTGTGTTCCTTATCTTATCCTAGTGTCTAAACTCTTCTCCATGGCTGGACCCCCAAATAATATTCCTTTACGTGCTAAGGGGTATCTAGAGAGTGGGATAGGTTTAATAACTACCCTAACCCTAACGCGTACCCTAACCCTAACCCCTACCCTAACCCTAACACGTACCCTAATCCTAACCTGTACCCTGAACCGAGCCCTAACCCTAACACTAACCCTAACCCTAACCCTAACCCATACCCTACGCCGTACCCGAACCCCTCCCCGAACCCGTACCCTAAGCCGTACCCTAAGCCTAACCCTAAGCCTAACCCTAACCCTAGGCTACCCTTGACTGCTTCTGCCTCCAACAGATTTCCTAAGCACTAGTGTTTGAAGGAACAGCTTAAAAAGAGAATCCTAATGTGATTTCTTTATAATGGGTGTGTTCCTTATCTTATCCTAGTGTCTAAACTCTTCTCCATGGCTGGACCCCCAAATAATATTCCTTTACGTGCTAAGGGGTATCTAGAGAGTGGGATAGGTTTAATAACTACCCTAACCCTAACGCGTACCCTAACCCTAACCCCTACCCTAACCCTAACACGTACCCTAATCCTAACCCGTACCCTGAACCGAGCCCTAACCCTAACACTAACCCTAACCCTAACCCTAACCCATACCCTATGCCGTACCCGAACCCCTCCCCGAACCCGTACCCTAAGCCGTACCCTAAGCCTAACCCTAAGCCTAACCCTAACCCTAGGCTACCCTTGACTGCTTCTGCCTCCAATAGATTTCCTAAGCACTAGTGTTTGAAGGAACAGCTTAAAAAGAGAATCCTAATGTGATTTCTTTATAATGGGTGTGTTCCTTATCTTATCCTAGTGTCTAAACTCTTCTCCATGGCTGGACCCCCAAATAATATTCCTTTACATGCTAAGGGGTATCTAGAGAGTGGGATAGGTTTAATAACTACCCTAACCCTAACACGTACCCTAACCCTAACCCCTACCCTAACCCTAACACGTACCCTAATCCTAACCTGTACCCTGAACCGAGCCCTAACCCTAACACTAACCCTAACCCTAACCCTAACCCATACCCTACGCCGTACCCGAACCCCTCCCCGAACCCGTACCCTAAGCCGTACCCTAAGCCTAACCCTAAGCCTAACCCTAACCCTAGGCTACCCTTGACTGCTTCTGCCTCCAATAGATTTCCTAAGCACTAGTGTTTTAAGAAACAGCTTAAAAAGAGAATCCTAATGTGATTTCTTTATAATGGGTGTGTTCCTTATCTTATCCTAGTGTCTAAACTCTTCTCCATGGCTGGACCCCCAAATAATATTCCTTTACGTGCTAAGGGGTATCTAGAGAGTGGGATAGGTTTAATAACTACCCTAATCCTAACACGTACCCTAACCCTAACCCCTACCCTAACCCTAACACGTACCCTAATCCTAACCCGTACCCTGAACCGAGCCCTAACCCTAACACTAACCCTAACCCTAACCCTAACCCATACCCTACGCCGTACCCGAACCCCTCCCCGAACCCGTACCCTAAGCCGTACCCTAAGCCTAACCCTAAGCCTAACCCTAACCCTAGGCTACCCTTGACTGCTTCTGCCTCCAACAGATTTCCTAAGCACTAGTGTTTGAAGGAACAGCTTAAAAAGAGAATCCTAATGTGATTTCTTTATAATGGGTGTGTTCCTTATCTTATCCTAGTGTCTAAACTCTTCTCCATGGCTGGACCCCCAAATAATATTCCTTTACGTGCTAAGGGGTATCTAGAGAGTGGGATAGGTTTAATAACTACCCTAACCCTAACGCGTACCCTAACCCTAACCCCTACCCTAACCCTAACACGTACCCTAATCCTAACCCGTACCCTGAACCGAGCCCTAACCCTAACACTAACCCTAACCCTAACCCTAACCCATACCCTATGCCGTACCCGAACCCCTCCCCGAACCCGTACCCTAAGCCGTACCCTAAGCCTAACCCTAAGCCTAACCCTAACCCTAGGCTACCCTTGACTGCTTCTGCCTCCAATAGATTTCCTAAGCACTAGTGTTTGAAGGAACAGCTTAAAAAGAGAATCCTAATGTGATTTCTTTATAATGGGTGTGTTCCTTATCTTATCCTAGTGTCTAAACTCTTCTCCATGGCTGGACCCCCAAATAATATTCCTTTACATGCTAAGGGGTATCTAGAGAGTGGGATAGGTTTAATAACTACCCTAACCCTAACGCGTACCCTAACCCTAACCCCTACCCTAACCCTAAAACGTACCCTAATCCTAACCCGTACACTAAACCGAGCCCTAACCCTAACTCAAACCCTAACCCTAACCCTAACCCATACCCTACGCTGTACCCGAACCCCTCCCCGATTCCGTACCCTAAGCCGTACCCTAAGCCTAACCCTAAGCCTAACCCTAACCCTAGGCTACCCTTGACTGCTTCTGCCTCCAATAGATTTCCTAAGCACTAGTGTTTGAAGGAACAGCTTAAAAAGAGAATCCTAATGTGATTTCTTTATAATGGGTGTGTTCCTTATCTTATCCTAGTGTCTAAACTCTTCTCCATGGCTGGACCCGCAAATAATATTCCTTTACGTGCTAAGGGGTATCTAGAGAGTGGGATAGGTTTACTAACTACCCTAACCCTAATGCGTACCCTAACCCTAACCCCTACCCTAACCCTAACACGTACCCTAATCCTAACCCGTACCCTAAACCGAGCCCTAACCCTAACACGAACCCTAACCCTAACCCTAAACCATACCCTACGCCGTACCCGAACCCCTCCCCGAACCCCTACCCTAAGCCGTACCCTAACCCTAACCCTAAGCCTAACCCTAACCCTAGGCTACCCTTGACTGCTTCTGCCTCCAATAGATTTCCTAAGCACTAGTGTTTTAAGGAACAGCTTAAAAAGAGAATCCTAATGTGATTTCTTTATAATGTATGTGTTCCTTATTTTATCCTAGTGTCTAAACTCTTCTCCATGGCTGGACCCGCAAATAATATTCCTTTACGTGCTAAGGGGTATCTAGAGAGTGGGATAGGTTTAATAACTACCCTAACCCTAACACGTACCCTAATTCTAACCCGTACCCTGAACCGAGCCCTAACCCTAACACTAACCCTAACCCTAACCCTAACCCATACCCTACGCCGTACCCGAACCCCTCCCCGAACCCGTACCCTAAGCCGTACCCTAAGCCTAACCCTAAGCCTAACCCTAACCCTAGGCTACCCTTGACTGCTTCTGCCTCCAACAGATTTCCTAAGCACTAGTGTTTGAAGGAACAGCTTAAAAAGAGAATCCTAATGTGATTTCTTTATAATGGGTGTGTTCCTTATCTTATCCTAGTGTCTAAACTCTTCTCCATGGCTGGACCCCCAAATAATATTCCTTTACGTGCTAAGGGGTATCTAGAGAGTGGGATAGGTTTAATAACTACCCTAACCCTAACGCGTACCCTAACCCTAACCCCTACCCTAACCCTAACACGTACCCTAATCCTAACCCGTACCCTGAACCGAGCCCTAACCCTAACACTAACCCTAACCCTAACCCTAACCCATACCCTATGCCGTACCCGAACCCCTCCCCGAACCCGTACCCTAAGCCGTACCCTAAGCCTAACCCTAAGCCTAACCCTAACCCTAGGCTACCCTTGACTGCTTCTGCCTCCAATAGATTTCCTAAGCACTAGTGTTTGAAGGAACAGCTTAAAAAGAGAATCCTAATGTGATTTCTTTATAATGGGTGTGTTCCTTATCTTATCCTAGTGTCTAAACTCTTCTCCATGGCTGGACCCCCAAATAATATTCCTTTACATGCTAAGGGGTATCTAGAGAGTGGGATAGGTTTAATAACTACCCTAACCCTAACACGTACCCTAACCCTAACCCCTACCCTAACCCTAACACGTACCCTAATCCTAACCTGTACCCTGAACCGAGCCCTAACCCTAACACTAACCCTAACCCTAACCCTAACCCATACCCTACGCCGTACCCGAACCCCTCCCCGAACCCGTACCCTAAGCCGTACCCTAAGCCTAACCCTAAGCCTAACCCTAACCCTAGGCTACCCTTGACTGCTTCTGCCTCCAATAGATTTCCTAAGCACTAGTGTTTTAAGAAACAGCTTAAAAAGAGAATCCTAATGTGATTTCTTTATAATGGGTGTGTTCCTTATCTTATCCTAGTGTCTAAACTCTTCTCCATGGCTGGACCCCCAAATAATATTCCTTTACGTGCTAAGGGGTATCTAGAGAGTGGGATAGGTTTAATAACTACCCTAATCCTAACACGTACCCTAACCCTAACCCCTACCCTAACCCTAACACGTACCCTAATCCTAACCCGTACCCTGAACCGAGCCCTAACCCTAACACTAACCCTAACCCTAACCCTAACCCATACCCTACGCCGTACCCGAACCCCTCCCCGAACCCGTACCCTAAGCCGTACCCTAAGCCTAACCCTAAGCCTAACCCTAACCCTAGGCTACCCTTGACTGCTTCTGCCTCCAACAGATTTCCTAAGCACTAGTGTTTGAAGGAACAGCTTAAAAAGAGAATCCTAATGTGATTTCTTTATAATGGGTGTGTTCCTTATCTTATCCTAGTGTCTAAACTCTTCTCCATGGCTGGACCCCCAAATAATATTCCTTTACGTGCTAAGGGGTATCTAGAGAGTGGGATAGGTTTAATAACTACCCTAACCCTAACGCGTACCCTAACCCTAACCCCTACCCTAACCCTAACACGTACCCTAATCCTAACCCGTACCCTGAACCGAGCCCTAACCCTAACACTAACCCTAACCCTAACCCTAACCCATACCCTATGCCGTACCCGAACCCCTCCCCGAACCCGTACCCTAAGCCGTACCCTAAGCCTAACCCTAAGCCTAACCCTAACCCTAGGCTACCCTTGACTGCTTCTGCCTCCAATAGATTTCCTAAGCACTAGTGTTTGAAGGAACAGCTTAAAAAGAGAATCCTAATGTGATTTCTTTATAATGGGTGTGTTCCTTATCTTATCCTAGTGTCTAAACTCTTCTCCATGGCTGGACCCCCAAATAATATTCCTTTACATGCTAAGGGGTATCTAGAGAGTGGGATAGGTTTAATAACTACCCTAACCCTAACGCGTACCCTAACCCTAACCCCTACCCTAACCCTAAAACGTACCCTAATCCTAACCCGTACACTAAACCGAGCCCTAACCCTAACTCAAACCCTAACCCTAACCCTAACCCATACCCTACGCTGTACCCGAACCCCTCCCCGAACCCGTACCCTAAGCCGTACCCTAAGCCTAACCCTAAGCCTAACCCTAACCCTAGGCTACCCTTGACTGCTTCTGCCTCCAATAGATTTCCTAAGCACTAGTGTTTGAAGGAACAGCTTAAAAAGAGAATCCTAATGTGATTTCTTTATAATGGGTGTGTTCCTTATCTTATCCTAGTGTCTAAACTCTTCTCCATGGCTGGACCCGCAAATAATATTCCTTTACGTGCTAAGGGGTATCTAGAGAGTGGGATAGGTTTACTAACTACCCTAACCCTAATGCGTACCCTAACCCTAACCCCTACCCTAACCCTAACACGTACCCTAATCCTAACCCGTACCCTAAACCGAGCCCTAACCCTAACACGAACCCTAACCCTAACCCTAAACCATACCCTACGCCGTACCCGAACCCCTCCCCGAACCCCTACCCTAAGCCGTACCCTAACCCTAACCCTAAGCCTAACCCTAACCCTAGGCTACCCTTGACTGCTTCTGCCTCCAATAGATTTCCTAAGCACTAGTGTTTTAAGGAACAGCTTAAAAAGAGAATCCTAATGTGATTTCTTTATAATGTATGTGTTCCTTATTTTATCCTAGTGTCTAAACTCTTCTCCATGGCTGGACCCGCAAATAATATTCCTTTACGTGCTAAGGGGTATCTAGAGAGTGGGATAGGTTTAATAACTACCCTAACCCTAACACGTACCCTAATTCTAACCCGTACCCTGAACCGAGCCCTAACCCTAACACTAACCCTAACCCTAACCCTAACCCATACCCTACGCCGTACCCGAACCCCTCCCCGAACCCGTACCCTAAGCCGTACCCTAAGCCTAACCCTAAGCCTAACCCTAACCCTAGGCTACCCTTGACTGCTTCTGCCTCCAACAGATTTCCTAAGCACTAGTGTTTGAAGGAACAGCTTAAAAAGAGAATCCTAATGTGATTTCTTTATAATGGGTGTGTTCCTTATCTTATCCTAGTGTCTAAACTCTTCTCCATGGCTGGACCCCCAAATAATATTCCTTTACGTGCTAAGGGGTATCTAGAGAGTGGGATAGGTTTAATAACTACCCTAACCCTAACGCGTACCCTAACCCTAACCCTAACACGTACCCTAATCCTAACCTGTACCCTGAACCGAGCCCTAACCCTAACACTAACCCTAACCCTAACCCTAACCCATACCCTACGCCGTACCCGAACCCCTCCCCGAACCCGTACCCTAAGCCGTACCCTAAGCCTAACCCTAAGCCTAACCCTAACCCTAGGCTACCCTTGACTGCTTCTGCCTCCAACAGATTTCCTAAGCACTAGTGTTTGAAGGAACAGCTTAAAAAGAGAATCCTAATGTGATTTCTTTATAATGGGTGTGTTCCTTATCTTATCCTAGTGTCTAAACTCTTCTCCATGGCTGGACCCCCAAATAATATTCCTTTACGTGCTAAGGGGTATCTAGAGAGTGGGATAGGTTTAATAACTACCCTAACCCTAACGCGTACCCTAACCCTAACCCCTACCCTAACCCTAACACGTACCCTAATCCTAACCCGTACCCTGAACCGAGCCCTAACCCTAACACTAACCCTAACCCTAACCCTAACCCATACCCTATGCCGTACCCGAACCCCTCCCCGAACCCGTACCCTAAGCCGTACCCTAAGCCTAACCCTAAGCCTAACCCTAACCCTAGGCTACCCTTGACTGCTTCTGCCTCCAATAGATTTCCTAAGCACTAGTGTTTGAAGGAACAGCTTAAAAAGAGAATCCTAATGTGATTTCTTTATAATGGGTGTGTTCCTTATCTTATCCTAGTGTCTAAACTCTTCTCCATGGCTGGACCCCCAAATAATATTCCTTTACATGCTAAGGGGTATCTAGAGAGTGGGATAGGTTTAATAACTACCCTAACCCTAACACATACCCTAACCCTAACCCCTACCCTAACCCTAACACGTACCCTAATCCTAACCTGTACCCTGAACCGAGCCCTAACCCTAACACTAACCCTAACCCTAACCCTAACCCATACCCTACGCCGTACCCGAACCCCTCCCCGAACCCGTACCCTAAGCCGTACCCTAAGCCTAACCCTAAGCCTAACCCTAACCCTAGGCTACCCTTGACTGCTTCTGCCTCCAATAGATTTCCTAAGCACTAGTGTTTTAAGAAACAGCTTAAAAAGAGAATCCTAATGTGATTTCTTTATAATGGGTGTGTTCCTTATCTTATCCTAGTGTCTAAACTCTTCTCCATGGCTGGACCCCCAAATAATATTCCTTTACGTGCTAAGGGGTATCTAGAGAGTGGGATAGGTTTAATAACTACCCTAATCCTAACACGTACCCTAACCCTAACCCCTACCCTAACCCTAACACGTACCCTAATCCTAACCCGTACCCTGAACCGAGCCCTAACCCTAACACTAACCCTAACCCTAACCCTAACCCATACCCTACGCCGTACCCGAACCCCTCCCCGAACCCGTACCCTAAGCCGTACCCTAAGCCTAACCCTAAGCCTAACCCTAACCCTAGGCTACCCTTGACTGCTTCTGCCTCCAACAGATTTCCTAAGCACTAGTGTTTGAAGGAACAGCTTAAAAAGAGAATCCTAATGTGATTTCTTTATAATGGGTGTGTTCCTTATCTTATCCTAGTGTCTAAACTCTTCTCCATGGCTGGACCCCCAAATAATATTCCTTTACGTGCTAAGGGGTATCTAGAGAGTGGGATAGGTTTAATAACTACCCTAACCCTAACGCGTACCCTAACCCTAACCCCTACCCTAACCCTAACACGTACCCTAATCCTAACCCGTACCCTGAACCGAGCCCTAACCCTAACCCTAACCCTAACCCTAACCCTAACCCATACCCTATGCCGTACCCGAACCCCTCCCCGAACCCGTACCCTAAGCCGTACCCTAAGCCTAACCCTAAGCCTAACCCTAACCCTAGGCTACCCTTGACTGCTTCTGCCTCCAATAGATTTCCTAAGCACTAGTGTTTGAAGGAACAGCTTAAAAAGAGAATCCTAATGTGATTTCTTTATAATGGGTGTGTTCCTTATCTTATCCTAGTGTCTAAACTCTTCTCCATGGCTGGACCCCCAAATAATATTCCTTTACATGCTAAGGGGTATCTAGAGAGTGGGATAGGTTTAATAACTACCCTAACCCTAACGCGTACCCTAACCCTAACCCCTACCCTAACCCTAAAACGTACCCTAATCCTAACCCGTACACTAAACCGAGCCCTAACCCTAACTCAAACCCTAACCCTAACCCTAACCCATACCCTACGCTGTACCCGAACCCCTCCCCGAACCCGTACCCTAAGCCGTACCCTAAGCCTAACCCTAAGCCTAACCCTAACCCTAGGCTACCCTTGACTGCTTCTGCCTCCAATAGATTTCCTAAGCACTAGTGTTTGAAGGAACAGCTTAAAAAGAGAATCCTAATGTGATTTCTTTATAATGGGTGTGTTCCTTATCTTATCCTAGTGTCTAAACTCTTCTCCATGGCTGGACCCGCAAATAATATTCCTTTACGTGCTAAGGGGTATCTAGAGAGTGGGATAGGTTTACTAACTACCCTAACCCTAATGCGTACCCTAACCCTAACCCCTACCCTAACCCTAACACGTACCCTAATCCTAACCCGTACCCTAAACCGAGCCCTAACCCTAACACGAACCCTAACCCTAACCCTAAACCATACCCTACGCCGTACCCGAACCCCTCCCCGAACCCCTACCCTAAGCCGTACCCTAACCCTAACCCTAAGCCTAACCCTAACCCTAGGCTACCCTTGACTGCTTCTGCCTCCAATAGATTTCCTAAGCACTAGTGTTTTAAGGAACAGCTTAAAAAGAGAATCCTAATGTGATTTCTTTATAATGTATGTGTTCCTTATTTTATCCTAGTGTCTAAACTCTTCTCCATGGCTGGACCCGCAAATAATATTCCTTTACGTGCTAAGGGGTATCTAGAGAGTGGGATAGGTTTAATAACTACCCTAACCCTAACACGTACCCTAATTCTAACCCGTACCCTGAACCGAGCCCTAACCCTAACACTAACCCTAACCCTAACCCTAACCCATACCCTACGCCGTACCCGAACCCCTCCCCGAACCCGTACCCTAAGCCGTACCCTAAGCCTAACCCTAAGCCTAACCCTAACCCTAGGCTACCCTTGACTGCTTCTGCCTCCAACAGATTTCCTAAGCACTAGTGTTTGAAGGAACAGCTTAAAAAGAGAATCCTAATGTGATTTCTTTATAATGGGTGTGTTCCTTATCTTATCCTAGTGTCTAAACTCTTCTCCATGGCTGGACCCCCAAATAATATTCCTTTACGTGCTAAGGGGTATCTAGAGAGTGGGATAGGTTTAATAACTACCCTAACCCTAACGCGTACCCTAACCCTAACCCCTACCCTAACCCTAACACGTACCCTAATCCTAACCCGTACCCTGAACCGAGCCCTAACCCTAACACTAACCCTAACCCTAACCCTAACCCATACCCTATGCCGTACCCGAACCCCTCCCCGAACCCGTACCCTAAGCCGTACCCTAAGCCTAACCCTAAGCCTAACCCTAACCCTAGGCTACCCTTGACTGCTTCTGCCTCCAATAGATTTCCTAAGCACTAGTGTTTGAAGGAACAGCTTAAAAAGAGAATCCTAATGTGATTTCTTTATAATGGGTGTGTTCCTTATCTTATCCTAGTGTCTAAACTCTTCTCCATGGCTGGACCCCCAAATAATATTCCTTTACATGCTAAGGGGTATCTAGAGAGTGGGATAGGTTTAATAACTACCCTAACCCTAACACGTACCCTAACCCTAACCCCTACCCTAACCCTAACACGTACCCTAATCCTAACCTGTACCCTGAACCGAGCCCTAACCCTAACACTAACCCTAACCCTAACCCTAACCCATACCCTACGCCGTACCCGAACCCCTCCCCGAACCCGTACCCTAAGCCGTACCCTAAGCCTAACCCTAAGCCTAACCCTAACCCTAGGCTACCCTTGACTGCTTCTGCCTCCAATAGATTTCCTAAGCACTAGTGTTTTAAGAAACAGCTTAAAAAGAGAATCCTAATGTGATTTCTTTATAATGGGTGTGTTCCTTATCTTATCCTAGTGTCTAAACTCTTCTCCATGGCTGGACCCCCAAATAATATTCCTTTACGTGCTAAGGGGTATCTAGAGAGTGGGATAGGTTTAATAACTACCCTAATCCTAACACGTACCCTAACCCTAACCCCTACCCTAACCCTAACACGTACCCTAATCCTAACCCGTACCCTGAACCGAGCCCTAACCCTAACACTAACCCTAACCCTAACCCTAACCCATACCCTACGCCGTACCCGAACCCCTCCCCGAACCCGTACCCTAAGCCGTACCCTAAGCCTAACCCTAAGCCTAACCCTAACCCTAGGCTACCCTTGACTGCTTCTGCCTCCAACAGATTTCCTAAGCACTAGTGTTTGAAGGAACAGCTTAAAAAGAGAATCCTAATGTGATTTCTTTATAATGGGTGTGTTCCTTATCTTATCCTAGTGTCTAAACTCTTCTCCATGGCTGGACCCCCAAATAATATTCCTTTACGTGCTAAGGGGTATCTAGAGAGTGGGATAGGTTTAATAACTACCCTAACCCTAATGCGTACCCTAACCCTAACCCCTACCCTAACCCTAACACGTACCCTAATCCTAACCCGTACCCTGAACCGAGCCCTAACCCTAACACTAACCCTAACCCTAACCCTAACCCATACCCTATGCCGTACCCGAACCCCTCCCCGAACCCGTACCCTAAGCCGTACCCTAAGCCTAACCCTAAGCCTAACCCTAACCCTAGGCTACCCTTGACTGCTTCTGCCTCCAATAGATTTCCTAAGCACTAGTGTTTGAAGGAACAGCTTAAAAAGAGAATCCTACTGTGATTTCTTTATAATGGGTGTGTTCCTTATCTTATCCTAGTGTCTAAACTCTTCTCCATGGCTGGACCCCCAAATAATATTCCTTTACATGCTAAGGGGTATCTAGAGAGTGGGATAGGTTTAATAACTACCCTAACCCTAACGCGTACCCTAACCCTAACCCCTACCCTAACCCTAAAACGTACCCTAATCCTAACCCGTACACTAAACCGAGCCCTAACCCTAACTCAAACCCTAACCCTAACCCTAACCCATACCCTACACTGTACCCGAACCCCTCCCCGAACCCGTACCCTAAGCCGTACCCTAAGCCTAACCCTAAGCCTAACCCTAACCCTAGGCTACCCTTGACTGCTTCTGCCTCCAATAGATTTCCTAAGCACTAGTGTTTGAAGGAACAGCTTAAAAAGAGAATCCTAATGTGATTTCTTTATAATGGGTGTGTTCCTTATCTTATCCTAGTGTCTAAACTCTTCTCCATGGCTGGACCCGCAAATAATATTCCTTTACGTGCTAAGGGGTATCTAGAGAGTGGGATAGGTTTACTAACTACCCTAACCCTAATGCGTACCCTAACCCTAACCCCTACCCTAACCCTAACACGTACCCTAATCCTAACCCGTACCCTAAACCGAGCCCTAACCCTAACACGAACCCTAACCCTAACCCTAAACCATACCCTACGCCGTACCCGAACCCCTCCCCGAACCCCTACCCTAAGCCGTACCCTAACCCTAACCCTAAGCCTAACCCTAACCCTAGGCTACCCTTGACTGCTTCTGCCTCCAATAGATTTCCTAAGCACTAGTGTTTTAAGGAACAGCTTAAAAAGAGAATCCTAATGTGATTTCTTTATAATGTATGTGTTCCTTATTTTATCCTAGTGTCTAAACTCTTCTCCATGGCTGGACCCGCAAATAATATTCCTTTACGTGCTAAGGGGTATCTAGAGAGTGGGATAGGTTTAATAACTACCCTAACCCTAACACGTACCCTAATTCTAACCCGTACCCTGAACCGAGCCCTAACCCTAACACTAACCCTAACCCTAACCCTAACCCATACCCTACGCCGTACCCGAACCCCTCCCCGAACCCGTACCCTAAGCCGTACCCTAAGCCTAACCCTAAGCCTAACCCTAACCCTAGGCTACCCTTGACTGCTTCTGCCTCCAACAGATTTCCTAAGCACTAGTGTTTGAAGGAACAGCTTAAAAAGAGAATCCTAATGTGATTTCTTTATAATGGGTGTGTTCCTTATCTTATCCTAGTGTCTAAACTCTTCTCCATGGCTGGACCCCCAAATAATATTCCTTTACGTGCTAAGGGGTATCTAGAGAGTGGGATAGGTTTAATAACTACCCTAACCCTAACGCGTACCCTAACCCTAACCCCTACCCTAACCCTAAAACGTACCCTAATCCTAACCCGTACACTAAACCGAGCCCTAACCCTAACACTAACCCTAACCCTAACCCTAACCCATACCCTACGCCGTACCCGAACCCCTCCCCGAACCCGTACCCTAAGCCGTACCCTAACCCTAACCCTAAGCCTAACCCTAACCCTAGGCTACCCTTGACTGCTTCTGCCTCCAATAGATTTCCTAAGCACTAGTGTTTGAAGGAACAGCTTAAAAAGAGAATCCTAATGTGATTTCTTTATAATGGGTGTGTTCCTTATCTTATCCTAGTGTCTAAACTCTTCTCCATGGCTGGACCCCCAAATAATATTCCTTTACGTGCTAAGGGGTATCTAGAGAGTGGGATAGGTTTAATAACTACCCTAACCCTAACACGTACCCTAACCCTAACCCCTACCCTAACCCTAACACGTACCCTAATCCTAACCTGTACCCTGAACCGAGCCCTAACCCTAACACTAACCCTAACCCTAACCCTAACCCATACCCTACGCCGTACCCGAACCCCTCCCCGAACCCGTACCCTAAGCCGTACCCTAAGCCTAACCCTAAGCCTAACCCTAACCCTAGGCTACCCTTGACTGCTTCTGCCTCCAATAGATTTCCTAAGCACTAGTGTTTGAAGGAACAGCTTAAAAAGAGAATCCTAATGTGATTTCTTTATAATGGGTGTGTTCCTTATCTTATCCTAGTGTCTAAACTCTTCTCCATGGCTGGACCCCCAAATAATATTCCTTTACATGCTAAGGGGTATCTAGAGAGTGGGATAGGTTTAATAACTACCCTAACCCTAACACATACCCTAACCCTAACCCCTACCCTAACCCTAACACGTACCCTAATCCTAACCTGTACCCTGAACCGAGCCCTAACCCTAACACTAACCCTAACCCTAACCCTAACCCATACCCTACGCCGTACCCGAACCCCTCCCCGAACCCGTACCCTAAGCCGTACCCTAAGCCTAACCCTAAGCCTAACCCTAACCCTAGGCTACCCTTGACTGCTTCTGCCTCCAATAGATTTCCTAAGCACTAGTGTTTTAAGAAACAGCTTAAAAAGAGAATCCTAATGTGATTTCTTTATAATGGGTGTGTTCCTTATCTTATCCTAGTGTCTAAACTCTTCTCCATGGCTGGACCCCCAAATAATATTCCTTTACGTGCTAAGGGGTATCTAGAGAGTGGGATAGGTTTAATAACTACCCTAATCCTAACACGTACCCTAACCCTAACCCCTACCCTAACCCTAACACGTACCCTAATCCTAACCCGTACCCTGAACCGAGCCCTAACCCTAACACTAACCCTAACCCTAACCCTAACCCATACCCTACGCCGTACCCGAACCCCTCCCCGAACCCGTACCCTAAGCCGTACCCTAAGCCTAACCCTAAGCCTAACCCTAACCCTAGGCTACCCTTGACTGCTTCTGCCTCCAACAGATTTCCTAAGCACTAGTGTTTGAAGGAACAGCTTAAAAAGAGAATCCTAATGTGATTTCTTTATAATGGGTGTGTTCCTTATCTTATCCTAGTGTCTAAACTCTTCTCCATGGCTGGACCCCCAAATAATATTCCTTTACGTGCTAAGGGGTATCTAGAGAGTGGGATAGGTTTAATAACTACCCTAACCCTAACGCGTACCCTAACCCTAACCCCTACCCTAACCCTAACACGTACCCTAATCCTAACCCGTACCCTGAACCGAGCCCTAACCCTAACCCTAACCCTAACCCTAACCCTAACCCATACCCTATGCCGTACCCGAACCCCTCCCCGAACCCGTACCCTAAGCCGTACCCTAAGCCTAACCCTAAGCCTAACCCTAACCCTAGGCTACCCTTGACTGCTTCTGCCTCCAATAGATTTCCTAAGCACTAGTGTTTGAAGGAACAGCTTAAAAAGAGAATCCTAATGTGATTTCTTTATAATGGGTGTGTTCCTTATCTTATCCTAGTGTCTAAACTCTTCTCCATGGCTGGACCCCCAAATAATATTCCTTTACATGCTAAGGGGTATCTAGAGAGTGGGATAGGTTTAATAACTACCCTAACCCTAACGCGTACCCTAACCCTAACCCCTACCCTAACCCTAAAACGTACCCTAATCCTAACCCGTACACTAAACCGAGCCCTAACCCTAACTCAAACCCTAACCCTAACCCTAACCCATACCCTACGCTGTACCCGAACCCCTCCCCGAACCCGTACCCTAAGCCGTACCCTAAGCCTAACCCTAAGCCTAACCCTAACCCTAGGCTACCCTTGACTGCTTCTGCCTCCAATAGATTTCCTAAGCACTAGTGTTTGAAGGAACAGCTTAAAAAGAGAATCCTAATGTGATTTCTTTATAATGGGTGTGTTCCTTATCTTATCCTAGTGTCTAAACTCTTCTCCATGGCTGGACCCGCAAATAATATTCCTTTACGTGCTAAGGGGTATCTAGAGAGTGGGATAGGTTTACTAACTACCCTAACCCTAATGCGTACCCTAACCCTAACCCCTACCCTAACCCTAACACGTACCCTAATCCTAACCCGTACCCTAAACCGAGCCCTAACCCTAACACGAACCCTAACCCTAACCCTAAACCATACCCTACGCCGTACCCGAACCCCTCCCCGAACCCCTACCCTAAGCCGTACCCTAACCCTAACCCTAAGCCTAACCCTAACCCTAGGCTACCCTTGACTGCTTCTGCCTCCAATAGATTTCCTAAGCACTAGTGTTTTAAGGAACAGCTTAAAAAGAGAATCCTAATGTGATTTCTTTATAATGTATGTGTTCCTTATTTTATCCTAGTGTCTAAACTCTTCTCCATGGCTGGACCCGCAAATAATATTCCTTTACGTGCTAAGGGGTATCTAGAGAGTGGGATAGGTTTAATAACTACCCTAACCCTAACACGTACCCTAATTCTAACCCGTACCCTGAACCGAGCCCTAACCCTAACACTAACCCTAACCCTAACCCTAACCCATACCCTACGCCGTACCCGAACCCCTCCCCGAACCCGTACCCTAAGCCGTACCCTAAGCCTAACCCTAAGCCTAACCCTAACCCTAGGCTACCCTTGACTGCTTCTGCCTCCAACAGATTTCCTAAGCACTAGTGTTTGAAGGAACAGCTTAAAAAGAGAATCCTAATGTGATTTCTTTATAATGGGTGTGTTCCTTATCTTATCCTAGTGTCTAAACTCTTCTCCATGGCTGGACCCCCAAATAATATTCCTTTACGTGCTAAGGGGTATCTAGAGAGTGGGATAGGTTTAATAACTACCCTAACCCTAACGCGTACCCTAACCCTAACCCCTACCCTAACCCTAACACGTACCCTAATCCTAACCCGTACCCTGAACCGAGCCCTAACCCTAACACTAACCCTAACCCTAACCCTAACCCATACCCTATGCCGTACCCGAACCCCTCCCCGAACCCGTACCCTAAGCCGTACCCTAAGCCTAACCCTAAGCCTAACCCTAACCCTAGGCTACCCTTGACTGCTTCTGCCTCCAATAGATTTCCTAAGCACTAGTGTTTGAAGGAACAGCTTAAAAAGAGAATCCTAATGTGATTTCTTTATAATGGGTGTGTTCCTTATCTTATCCTAGTGTCTAAACTCTTCTCCATGGCTGGACCCCCAAATAATATTCCTTTACATGCTAAGGGGTATCTAGAGAGTGGGATAGGTTTAATAACTACCCTAACCCTAACACGTACCCTAACCCTAACCCCTACCCTAACCCTAACACGTACCCTAATCCTAACCTGTACCCTGAACCGAGCCCTAACCCTAACACTAACCCTAACCCTAACCCTAACCCATACCCTACGCCGTACCCGAACCCCTCCCCGAACCCGTACCCTAAGCCGTACCCTAAGCCTAACCCTAAGCCTAACCCTAACCCTAGGCTACCCTTGACTGCTTCTGCCTCCAATAGATTTCCTAAGCACTAGTGTTTTAAGAAACAGCTTAAAAAGAGAATCCTAATGTGATTTCTTTATAATGGGTGTGTTCCTTATCTTATCCTAGTGTCTAAACTCTTCTCCATGGCTGGACCCCCAAATAATATTCCTTTACGTGCTAAGGGGTATCTAGAGAGTGGGATAGGTTTAATAACTACCCTAATCCTAACACGTACCCTAACCCTAACCCCTACCCTAACCCTAACACGTACCCTAATCCTAACCCGTACCCTGAACCGAGCCCTAACCCTAACACTAACCCTAACCCTAACCCTAACCCATACCCTACGCCGTACCCGAACCCCTCCCCGAACCCGTACCCTAAGCCGTACCCTAAGCCTAACCCTAAGCCTAACCCTAACCCTAGGCTACCCTTGACTGCTTCTGCCTCCAACAGATTTCCTAAGCACTAGTGTTTGAAGGAACAGCTTAAAAAGAGAATCCTAATGTGATTTCTTTATAATGGGTGTGTTCCTTATCTTATCCTAGTGTCTAAACTCTTCTCCATGGCTGGACCCCCAAATAATATTCCTTTACGTGCTAAGGGGTATCTAGAGAGTGGGATAGGTTTAATAACTACCCTAACCCTAACGCGTACCCTAACCCTAACCCCTACCCTAACCCTAACACGTACCCTAATCCTAACCCGTACCCTGAACCGAGCCCTAACCCTAACACTAACCCTAACCCTAACCCTAACCCATACCCTATGCCGTACCCGAACCCCTCCCCGAACCCGTACCCTAAGCCGTACCCTAAGCCTAACCCTAAGCCTAACCCTAACCCTAGGCTACCCTTGACTGCTTCTGCCTCCAATAGATTTCCTAAGCACTAGTGTTTGAAGGAACAGCTTAAAAAGAGAATCCTAATGTGATTTCTTTATAATGGGTGTGTTCCTTATCTTATCCTAGTGTCTAAACTCTTCTCCATGGCTGGACCCCCAAATAATATTCCTTTACATGCTAAGGGGTATCTAGAGAGTGGGATAGGTTTAATAACTACCCTAACCCTAACGCGTACCCTAACCCTAACCCCTACCCTAACCCTAAAACGTACCCTAATCCTAACCCGTACACTAAACCGAGCCCTAACCCTAACTCAAACCCTAACCCTAACCCTAACCCATACCCTACGCTGTACCCGAACCCCTCCCCGAACCCGTACCCTAAGCCGTACCCTAAGCCTAACCCTAAGCCTAACCCTAACCCTAGGCTACCCTTGACTGCTTCTGCCTCCAATAGATTTCCTAAGCACTAGTGTTTGAAGGAACAGCTTAAAAAGAGAATCCTAATGTGATTTCTTTATAATGGGTGTGTTCCTTATCTTATCCTAGTGTCTAAACTCTTCTCCATGGCTGGACCCGCAAATAATATTCCTTTACGTGCTAAGGGGTATCTAGAGAGTGGGATAGGTTTACTAACTACCCTAACCCTAATGCGTACCCTAACCCTAACCCCTACCCTAACCCTAACACGTACCCTAATCCTAACCCGTACCCTAAACCGAGCCCTAACCCTAACACGAACCCTAACCCTAACCCTAAACCATACCCTACGCCGTACCCGAACCCCTCCCCGAACCCCTACCCTAAGCCGTACCCTAACCCTAACCCTAAGCCTAACCCTAACCCTAGGCTACCCTTGACTGCTTCTGCCTCCAATAGATTTCCTAAGCACTAGTGTTTTAAGGAACAGCTTAAAAAGAGAATCCTAATGTGATTTCTTTATAATGTATGTGTTCCTTATTTTATCCTAGTGTCTAAACTCTTCTCCATGGCTGGACCCGCAAATAATATTCCTTTACGTGCTAAGGGGTATCTAGAGAGTGGGATAGGTTTAATAACTACCCTAACCCTAACACGTACCCTAATTCTAACCCGTACCCTGAACCGAGCCCTAACCCTAACACTAACCCTAACCCTAACCCTAACCCATACCCTACGCCGTACCCGAACCCCTCCCCGAACCCGTACCCTAAGCCGTACCCTAAGCCTAACCCTAAGCCTAACCCTAACCCTAGGCTACCCTTGACTGCTTCTGCCTCCAACAGATTTCCTAAGCACTAGTGTTTGAAGGAACAGCTTAAAAAGAGAATCCTAATGTGATTTCTTTATAATGGGTGTGTTCCTTATCTTATCCTAGTGTCTAAACTCTTCTCCATGGCTGGACCCCCAAATAATATTCCTTTACGTGCTAAGGGGTATCTAGAGAGTGGGATAGGTTTAATAACTACCCTAACCCTAACGCGTACCCTAACCCTAACCCCTACCCTAACCCTAACACGTACCCTAATCCTAACCTGTACCCTGAACCGAGCCCTAACCCTAACACTAACCCTAACCCTAACCCTAACCCATACCCTACGCCGTACCCGAACCCCTCCCCGAACCCGTACCCTAAGCCGTACCCTAAGCCTAACCCTAAGCCTAACCCTAACCCTAGGCTACCCTTGACTGCTTCTGCCTCCAACAGATTTCCTAAGCACTAGTGTTTGAAGGAACAGCTTAAAAAGAGAATCCTAATGTGATTTCTTTATAATGGGTGTGTTCCTTATCTTATCCTAGTGTCTAAACTCTTCTCCATGGCTGGACCCCCAAATAATATTCCTTTACGTGCTAAGGGGTATCTAGAGAGTGGGATAGGTTTAATAACTACCCTAACCCTAACGCGTACCCTAACCCTAACCCCTACCCTAACCCTAACACGTACCCTAATCCTAACCCGTACCCTGAACCGAGCCCTAACCCTAACACTAACCCTAACCCTAACCCTAACCCATACCCTATGCCGTACCCGAACCCCTCCCCGAACCCGTACCCTAAGCCGTACCCTAAGCCTAACCCTAAGCCTAACCCTAACCCTAGGCTACCCTTGACTGCTTCTGCCTCCAATAGATTTCCTAAGCACTAGTGTTTGAAGGAACAGCTTAAAAAGAGAATCCTAATGTGATTTCTTTATAATGGGTGTGTTCCTTATCTTATCCTAGTGTCTAAACTCTTCTCCATGGCTGGACCCCCAAATAATATTCCTTTACATGCTAAGGGGTATCTAGAGAGTGGGATAGGTTTAATAACTACCCTAACCCTAACACGTACCCTAACCCTAACCCCTACCCTAACCCTAACACGTACCCTAATCCTAACCTGTACCCTGAACCGAGCCCTAACCCTAACACTAACCCTAACCCTAACCCTAACCCATACCCTACGCCGTACCCGAACCCCTCCCCGAACCCGTACCCTAAGCCGTACCCTAAGCCTAACCCTAAGCCTAACCCTAACCCTAGGCTACCCTTGACTGCTTCTGCCTCCAATAGATTTCCTAAGCACTAGTGTTTTAAGAAACAGCTTAAAAAGAGAATCCTAATGTGATTTCTTTATAATGGGTGTGTTCCTTATCTTATCCTAGTGTCTAAACTCTTCTCCATGGCTGGACCCCCAAATAATATTCCTTTACGTGCTAAGGGGTATCTAGAGAGTGGGATAGGTTTAATAACTACCCTAATCCTAACACGTACCCTAACCCTAACCCCTACCCTAACCCTAACACGTACCCTAATCCTAACCCGTACCCTGAACCGAGCCCTAACCCTAACACTAACCCTAACCCTAACCCTAACCCATACCCTACGCCGTACCCGAACCCCTCCCCGAACCCGTACCCTAAGCCGTACCCTAAGCCTAACCCTAAGCCTAACCCTAACCCTAGGCTACCCTTGACTGCTTCTGCCTCCAACAGATTTCCTAAGCACTAGTGTTTGAAGGAACAGCTTAAAAAGAGAATCCTAATGTGATTTCTTTATAATGGGTGTGTTCCTTATCTTATCCTAGTGTCTAAACTCTTCTCCATGGCTGGACCCCCAAATAATATTCCTTTACGTGCTAAGGGGTATCTAGAGAGTGGGATAGGTTTAATAACTACCCTAACCCTAACGCGTACCCTAACCCTAACCCCTACCCTAACCCTAACACGTACCCTAATCCTAACCCGTACCCTGAACCGAGCCCTAACCCTAACACTAACCCTAACCCTAACCCTAACCCATACCCTATGCCGTACCCGAACCCCTCCCCGAACCCGTACCCTAAGCCGTACCCTAAGCCTAACCCTAAGCCTAACCCTAACCCTAGGCTACCCTTGACTGCTTCTGCCTCCAATAGATTTCCTAAGCACTAGTGTTTGAAGGAACAGCTTAAAAAGAGAATCCTAATGTGATTTCTTTATAATGGGTGTGTTCCTTATCTTATCCTAGTGTCTAAACTCTTCTCCATGGCTGGACCCCCAAATAATATTCCTTTACATGCTAAGGGGTATCTAGAGAGTGGGATAGGTTTAATAACTACCCTAACCCTAACGCGTACCCTAACCCTAACCCCTACCCTAACCCTAAAACGTACCCTAATCCTAACCCGTACACTAAACCGAGCCCTAACCCTAACTCAAACCCTAACCCTAACCCTAACCCATACCCTACGCTGTACCCGAACCCCTCCCCGATTCCGTACCCTAAGCCGTACCCTAAGCCTAACCCTAAGCCTAACCCTAACCCTAGGCTACCCTTGACTGCTTCTGCCTCCAATAGATTTCCTAAGCACTAGTGTTTGAAGGAACAGCTTAAAAAGAGAATCCTAATGTGATTTCTTTATAATGGGTGTGTTCCTTATCTTATCCTAGTGTCTAAACTCTTCTCCATGGCTGGACCCGCAAATAATATTCCTTTACGTGCTAAGGGGTATCTAGAGAGTGGGATAGGTTTACTAACTACCCTAACCCTAATGCGTACCCTAACCCTAACCCCTACCCTAACCCTAACACGTACCCTAATCCTAACCCGTACCCTAAACCGAGCCCTAACCCTAACACGAACCCTAACCCTAACCCTAAACCATACCCTACGCCGTACCCGAACCCCTCCCCGAACCCCTACCCTAAGCCGTACCCTAACCCTAACCCTAAGCCTAACCCTAACCCTAGGCTACCCTTGACTGCTTCTGCCTCCAATAGATTTCCTAAGCACTAGTGTTTTAAGGAACAGCTTAAAAAGAGAATCCTAATGTGATTTCTTTATAATGTATGTGTTCCTTATTTTATCCTAGTGTCTAAACTCTTCTCCATGGCTGGACCCGCAAATAATATTCCTTTACGTGCTAAGGGGTATCTAGAGAGTGGGATAGGTTTAATAACTACCCTAACCCTAACACGTACCCTAATTCTAACCCGTACCCTGAACCGAGCCCTAACCCTAACACTAACCCTAACCCTAACCCTAACCCATACCCTACGCCGTACCCGAACCCCTCCCCGAACCCGTACCCTAAGCCGTACCCTAAGCCTAACCCTAAGCCTAACCCTAACCCTAGGCTACCCTTGACTGCTTCTGCCTCCAACAGATTTCCTAAGCACTAGTGTTTGAAGGAACAGCTTAAAAAGAGAATCCTAATGTGATTTCTTTATAATGGGTGTGTTCCTTATCTTATCCTAGTGTCTAAACTCTTCTCCATGGCTGGACCCCCAAATAATATTCCTTTACGTGCTAAGGGGTATCTAGAGAGTGGGATAGGTTTAATAACTACCCTAACCCTAACGCGTACCCTAACCCTAACCCCTACCCTAACCCTAACACGTACCCTAATCCTAACCCGTACCCTGAACCGAGCCCTAACCCTAACACTAACCCTAACCCTAACCCTAACCCATACCCTATGCCGTACCCGAACCCCTCCCCGAACCCGTACCCTAAGCCGTACCCTAAGCCTAACCCTAAGCCTAACCCTAACCCTAGGCTACCCTTGACTGCTTCTGCCTCCAATAGATTTCCTAAGCACTAGTGTTTGAAGGAACAGCTTAAAAAGAGAATCCTAATGTGATTTCTTTATAATGGGTGTGTTCCTTATCTTATCCTAGTGTCTAAACTCTTCTCCATGGCTGGACCCCCAAATAATATTCCTTTACATGCTAAGGGGTATCTAGAGAGTGGGATAGGTTTAATAACTACCCTAACCCTAACACGTACCCTAACCCTAACCCCTACCCTAACCCTAACACGTACCCTAATCCTAACCTGTACCCTGAACCGAGCCCTAACCCTAACACTAACCCTAACCCTAACCCTAACCCATACCCTACGCCGTACCCGAACCCCTCCCCGAACCCGTACCCTAAGCCGTACCCTAAGCCTAACCCTAAGCCTAACCCTAACCCTAGGCTACCCTTGACTGCTTCTGCCTCCAATAGATTTCCTAAGCACTAGTGTTTTAAGAAACAGCTTAAAAAGAGAATCCTAATGTGATTTCTTTATAATGGGTGTGTTCCTTATCTTATCCTAGTGTCTAAACTCTTCTCCATGGCTGGACCCCCAAATAATATTCCTTTACGTGCTAAGGGGTATCTAGAGAGTGGGATAGGTTTAATAACTACCCTAATCCTAACACGTACCCTAACCCTAACCCCTACCCTAACCCTAACACGTACCCTAATCCTAACCCGTACCCTGAACCGAGCCCTAACCCTAACACTAACCCTAACCCTAACCCTAACCCATACCCTACGCCGTACCCGAACCCCTCCCCGAACCCGTACCCTAAGCCGTACCCTAAGCCTAACCCTAAGCCTAACCCTAACCCTAGGCTACCCTTGACTGCTTCTGCCTCCAACAGATTTCCTAAGCACTAGTGTTTGAAGGAACAGCTTAAAAAGAGAATCCTAATGTGATTTCTTTATAATGGGTGTGTTCCTTATCTTATCCTAGTGTCTAAACTCTTCTCCATGGCTGGACCCCCAAATAATATTCCTTTACGTGCTAAGGGGTATCTAGAGAGTGGGATAGGTTTAATAACTACCCTAACCCTAACGCGTACCCTAACCCTAACCCCTACCCTAACCCTAACACGTACCCTAATCCTAACCCGTACCCTGAACCGAGCCCTAACCCTAACACTAACCCTAACCCTAACCCTAACCCATACCCTATGCCGTACCCGAACCCCTCCCCGAACCCGTACCCTAAGCCGTACCCTAAGCCTAACCCTAAGCCTAACCCTAACCCTAGGCTACCCTTGACTGCTTCTGCCTCCAATAGATTTCCTAAGCACTAGTGTTTGAAGGAACAGCTTAAAAAGAGAATCCTAATGTGATTTCTTTATAATGGGTGTGTTCCTTATCTTATCCTAGTGTCTAAACTCTTCTCCATGGCTGGACCCCCAAATAATATTCCTTTACATGCTAAGGGGTATCTAGAGAGTGGGATAGGTTTAATAACTACCCTAACCCTAACGCGTACCCTAACCCTAACCCCTACCCTAACCCTAAAACGTACCCTAATCCTAACCCGTACACTAAACCGAGCCCTAACCCTAACTCAAACCCTAACCCTAACCCTAACCCATACCCTACGCTGTACCCGAACCCCTCCCCGATTCCGTACCCTAAGCCGTACCCTAAGCCTAACCCTAAGCCTAACCCTAACCCTAGGCTACCCTTGACTGCTTCTGCCTCCAATAGATTTCCTAAGCACTAGTGTTTGAAGGAACAGCTTAAAAAGAGAATCCTAATGTGATTTCTTTATAATGGGTGTGTTCCTTATCTTATCCTAGTGTCTAAACTCTTCTCCATGGCTGGACCCGCAAATAATATTCCTTTACGTGCTAAGGGGTATCTAGAGAGTGGGATAGGTTTACTAACTACCCTAACCCTAATGCGTACCCTAACCCTAACCCCTACCCTAACCCTAACACGTACCCTAATCCTAACCCGTACCCTAAACCGAGCCCTAACCCTAACACGAACCCTAACCCTAACCCTAAACCATACCCTACGCCGTACCCGAACCCCTCCCCGAACCCCTACCCTAAGCCGTACCCTAACCCTAACCCTAAGCCTAACCCTAACCCTAGGCTACCCTTGACTGCTTCTGCCTCCAATAGATTTCCTAAGCACTAGTGTTTTAAGGAACAGCTTAAAAAGAGAATCCTAATGTGATTTCTTTATAATGTATGTGTTCCTTATTTTATCCTAGTGTCTAAACTCTTCTCCATGGCTGGACCCGCAAATAATATTCCTTTACGTGCTAAGGGGTATCTAGAGAGTGGGATAGGTTTAATAACTACCCTAACCCTAACACGTACCCTAATTCTAACCCGTACCCTGAACCGAGCCCTAACCCTAACACTAACCCTAACCCTAACCCTAACCCATACCCTACGCCGTACCCGAACCCCTCCCCGAACCCGTACCCTAAGCCGTACCCTAAGCCTAACCCTAAGCCTAACCCTAACCCTAGGCTACCCTTGACTGCTTCTGCCTCCAACAGATTTCCTAAGCACTAGTGTTTGAAGGAACAGCTTAAAAAGAGAATCCTAATGTGATTTCTTTATAATGGGTGTGTTCCTTATCTTATCCTAGTGTCTAAACTCTTCTCCATGGCTGGACCCCCAAATAATATTCCTTTACGTGCTAAGGGGTATCTAGAGAGTGGGATAGGTTTAATAACTACCCTAACCCTAACGCGTACCCTAACCCTAACCCCTACCCTAACCCTAACACGTACCCTAATCCTAACCCGTACCCTGAACCGAGCCCTAACCCTAACACTAACCCTAACCCTAACCCTAACCCATACCCTATGCCGTACCCGAACCCCTCCCCGAACCCGTACCCTAAGCCGTACCCTAAGCCTAACCCTAAGCCTAACCCTAACCCTAGGCTACCCTTGACTGCTTCTGCCTCCAATAGATTTCCTAAGCACTAGTGTTTGAAGGAACAGCTTAAAAAGAGAATCCTAATGTGATTTCTTTATAATGGGTGTGTTCCTTATCTTATCCTAGTGTCTAAACTCTTCTCCATGGCTGGACCCCCAAATAATATTCCTTTACATGCTAAGGGGTATCTAGAGAGTGGGATAGGTTTAATAACTACCCTAACCCTAACACGTACCCTAACCCTAACCCCTACCCTAACCCTAACACGTACCCTAATCCTAACCTGTACCCTGAACCGAGCCCTAACCCTAACACTAACCCTAACCCTAACCCTAACCCATACCCTACGCCGTACCCGAACCCCTCCCCGAACCCGTACCCTAAGCCGTACCCTAAGCCTAACCCTAAGCCTAACCCTAACCCTAGGCTACCCTTGACTGCTTCTGCCTCCAATAGATTTCCTAAGCACTAGTGTTTTAAGAAACAGCTTAAAAAGAGAATCCTAATGTGATTTCTTTATAATGGGTGTGTTCCTTATCTTATCCTAGTGTCTAAACTCTTCTCCATGGCTGGACCCCCAAATAATATTCCTTTACGTGCTAAGGGGTATCTAGAGAGTGGGATAGGTTTAATAACTACCCTAATCCTAACACGTACCCTAACCCTAACCCCTACCCTAACCCTAACACGTACCCTAATCCTAACCCGTACCCTGAACCGAGCCCTAACCCTAACACTAACCCTAACCCTAACCCTAACCCATACCCTACGCCGTACCCGAACCCCTCCCCGAACCCGTACCCTAAGCCGTACCCTAAGCCTAACCCTAAGCCTAACCCTAACCCTAGGCTACCCTTGACTGCTTCTGCCTCCAACAGATTTCCTAAGCACTAGTGTTTGAAGGAACAGCTTAAAAAGAGAATCCTAATGTGATTTCTTTATAATGGGTGTGTTCCTTATCTTATCCTAGTGTCTAAACTCTTCTCCATGGCTGGACCCCCAAATAATATTCCTTTACGTGCTAAGGGGTATCTAGAGAGTGGGATAGGTTTAATAACTACCCTAACCCTAACGCGTACCCTAACCCTAACCCCTACCCTAACCCTAACACGTACCCTAATCCTAACCCGTACCCTGAACCGAGCCCTAACCCTAACACTAACCCTAACCCTAACCCTAACCCATACCCTATGCCGTACCCGAACCCCTCCCCGAACCCGTACCCTAAGCCGTACCCTAAGCCTAACCCTAAGCCTAACCCTAACCCTAGGCTACCCTTGACTGCTTCTGCCTCCAATAGATTTCCTAAGCACTAGTGTTTGAAGGAACAGCTTAAAAAGAGAATCCTAATGTGATTTCTTTATAATGGGTGTGTTCCTTATCTTATCCTAGTGTCTAAACTCTTCTCCATGGCTGGACCCCCAAATAATATTCCTTTACATGCTAAGGGGTATCTAGAGAGTGGGATAGGTTTAATAACTACCCTAACCCTAACGCGTACCCTAACCCTAACCCCTACCCTAACCCTAAAACGTACCCTAATCCTAACCCGTACACTAAACCGAGCCCTAACCCTAACTCAAACCCTAACCCTAACCCTAACCCATACCCTACGCTGTACCCGAACCCCTCCCCGAACCCGTACCCTAAGCCGTACCCTAAGCCTAACCCTAAGCCTAACCCTAACCCTAGGCTACCCTTGACTGCTTCTGCCTCCAATAGATTTCCTAAGCACTAGTGTTTGAAGGAACAGCTTAAAAAGAGAATCCTAATGTGATTTCTTTATAATGGGTGTGTTCCTTATCTTATCCTAGTGTCTAAACTCTTCTCCATGGCTGGACCCGCAAATAATATTCCTTTACGTGCTAAGGGGTATCTAGAGAGTGGGATAGGTTTACTAACTACCCTAACCCTAATGCGTACCCTAACCCTAACCCCTACCCTAACCCTAACACGTACCCTAATCCTAACCCGTACCCTAAACCGAGCCCTAACCCTAACACGAACCCTAACCCTAACCCTAAACCATACCCTACGCCGTACCCGAACCCCTCCCCGAACCCCTACCCTAAGCCGTACCCTAACCCTAACCCTAAGCCTAACCCTAACCCTAGGCTACCCTTGACTGCTTCTGCCTCCAATAGATTTCCTAAGCACTAGTGTTTTAAGGAACAGCTTAAAAAGAGAATCCTAATGTGATTTCTTTATAATGTATGTGTTCCTTATTTTATCCTAGTGTCTAAACTCTTCTCCATGGCTGGACCCGCAAATAATATTCCTTTACGTGCTAAGGGGTATCTAGAGAGTGGGATAGGTTTAATAACTACCCTAACCCTAACACGTACCCTAATTCTAACCCGTACCCTGAACCGAGCCCTAACCCTAACACTAACCCTAACCCTAACCCTAACCCATACCCTACGCCGTACCCGAACCCCTCCCCGAACCCGTACCCTAAGCCGTACCCTAAGCCTAACCCTAAGCCTAACCCTAACCCTAGGCTACCCTTGACTGCTTCTGCCTCCAACAGATTTCCTAAGCACTAGTGTTTGAAGGAACAGCTTAAAAAGAGAATCCTAATGTGATTTCTTTATAATGGGTGTGTTCCTTATCTTATCCTAGTGTCTAAACTCTTCTCCATGGCTGGACCCCCAAATAATATTCCTTTACGTGCTAAGGGGTATCTAGAGAGTGGGATAGGTTTAATAACTACCCTAACCCTAACGCGTACCCTAACCCTAACCCTAACACGTACCCTAATCCTAACCTGTACCCTGAACCGAGCCCTAACCCTAACACTAACCCTAACCCTAACCCTAACCCATACCCTACGCCGTACCCGAACCCCTCCCCGAACCCGTACCCTAAGCCGTACCCTAAGCCTAACCCTAAGCCTAACCCTAACCCTAGGCTACCCTTGACTGCTTCTGCCTCCAACAGATTTCCTAAGCACTAGTGTTTGAAGGAACAGCTTAAAAAGAGAATCCTAATGTGATTTCTTTATAATGGGTGTGTTCCTTATCTTATCCTAGTGTCTAAACTCTTCTCCATGGCTGGACCCCCAAATAATATTCCTTTACGTGCTAAGGGGTATCTAGAGAGTGGGATAGGTTTAATAACTACCCTAACCCTAACGCGTACCCTAACCCTAACCCCTACCCTAACCCTAACACGTACCCTAATCCTAACCCGTACCCTGAACCGAGCCCTAACCCTAACACTAACCCTAACCCTAACCCTAACCCATACCCTATGCCGTACCCGAACCCCTCCCCGAACCCGTACCCTAAGCCGTACCCTAAGCCTAACCCTAAGCCTAACCCTAACCCTAGGCTACCCTTGACTGCTTCTGCCTCCAATAGATTTCCTAAGCACTAGTGTTTGAAGGAACAGCTTAAAAAGAGAATCCTAATGTGATTTCTTTATAATGGGTGTGTTCCTTATCTTATCCTAGTGTCTAAACTCTTCTCCATGGCTGGACCCCCAAATAATATTCCTTTACATGCTAAGGGGTATCTAGAGAGTGGGATAGGTTTAATAACTACCCTAACCCTAACACATACCCTAACCCTAACCCCTACCCTAACCCTAACACGTACCCTAATCCTAACCTGTACCCTGAACCGAGCCCTAACCCTAACACTAACCCTAACCCTAACCCTAACCCATACCCTACGCCGTACCCGAACCCCTCCCCGAACCCGTACCCTAAGCCGTACCCTAAGCCTAACCCTAAGCCTAACCCTAACCCTAGGCTACCCTTGACTGCTTCTGCCTCCAATAGATTTCCTAAGCACTAGTGTTTTAAGAAACAGCTTAAAAAGAGAATCCTAATGTGATTTCTTTATAATGGGTGTGTTCCTTATCTTATCCTAGTGTCTAAACTCTTCTCCATGGCTGGACCCCCAAATAATATTCCTTTACGTGCTAAGGGGTATCTAGAGAGTGGGATAGGTTTAATAACTACCCTAATCCTAACACGTACCCTAACCCTAACCCCTACCCTAACCCTAACACGTACCCTAATCCTAACCCGTACCCTGAACCGAGCCCTAACCCTAACACTAACCCTAACCCTAACCCTAACCCATACCCTACGCCGTACCCGAACCCCTCCCCGAACCCGTACCCTAAGCCGTACCCTAAGCCTAACCCTAAGCCTAACCCTAACCCTAGGCTACCCTTGACTGCTTCTGCCTCCAACAGATTTCCTAAGCACTAGTGTTTGAAGGAACAGCTTAAAAAGAGAATCCTAATGTGATTTCTTTATAATGGGTGTGTTCCTTATCTTATCCTAGTGTCTAAACTCTTCTCCATGGCTGGACCCCCAAATAATATTCCTTTACGTGCTAAGGGGTATCTAGAGAGTGGGATAGGTTTAATAACTACCCTAACCCTAACGCGTACCCTAACCCTAACCCCTACCCTAACCCTAACACGTACCCTAATCCTAACCCGTACCCTGAACCGAGCCCTAACCCTAACCCTAACCCTAACCCTAACCCTAACCCATACCCTATGCCGTACCCGAACCCCTCCCCGAACCCGTACCCTAAGCCGTACCCTAAGCCTAACCCTAAGCCTAACCCTAACCCTAGGCTACCCTTGACTGCTTCTGCCTCCAATAGATTTCCTAAGCACTAGTGTTTGAAGGAACAGCTTAAAAAGAGAATCCTAATGTGATTTCTTTATAATGGGTGTGTTCCTTATCTTATCCTAGTGTCTAAACTCTTCTCCATGGCTGGACCCCCAAATAATATTCCTTTACATGCTAAGGGGTATCTAGAGAGTGGGATAGGTTTAATAACTACCCTAACCCTAACGCGTACCCTAACCCTAACCCCTACCCTAACCCTAAAACGTACCCTAATCCTAACCCGTACACTAAACCGAGCCCTAACCCTAACTCAAACCCTAACCCTAACCCTAACCCATACCCTACGCTGTACCCGAACCCCTCCCCGAACCCGTACCCTAAGCCGTACCCTAAGCCTAACCCTAAGCCTAACCCTAACCCTAGGCTACCCTTGACTGCTTCTGCCTCCAATAGATTTCCTAAGCACTAGTGTTTGAAGGAACAGCTTAAAAAGAGAATCCTAATGTGATTTCTTTATAATGGGTGTGTTCCTTATCTTATCCTAGTGTCTAAACTCTTCTCCATGGCTGGACCCGCAAATAATATTCCTTTACGTGCTAAGGGGTATCTAGAGAGTGGGATAGGTTTACTAACTACCCTAACCCTAATGCGTACCCTAACCCTAACCCCTACCCTAACCCTAACACGTACCCTAATCCTAACCCGTACCCTAAACCGAGCCCTAACCCTAACACGAACCCTAACCCTAACCCTAAACCATACCCTACGCCGTACCCGAACCCCTCCCCGAACCCCTACCCTAAGCCGTACCCTAACCCTAACCCTAAGCCTAACCCTAACCCTAGGCTACCCTTGACTGCTTCTGCCTCCAATAGATTTCCTAAGCACTAGTGTTTTAAGGAACAGCTTAAAAAGAGAATCCTAATGTGATTTCTTTATAATGTATGTGTTCCTTATTTTATCCTAGTGTCTAAACTCTTCTCCATGGCTGGACCCGCAAATAATATTCCTTTACGTGCTAAGGGGTATCTAGAGAGTGGGATAGGTTTAATAACTACCCTAACCCTAACACGTACCCTAATTCTAACCCGTACCCTGAACCGAGCCCTAACCCTAACACTAACCCTAACCCTAACCCTAACCCATACCCTACGCCGTACCCGAACCCCTCCCCGAACCCGTACCCTAAGCCGTACCCTAAGCCTAACCCTAAGCCTAACCCTAACCCTAGGCTACCCTTGACTGCTTCTGCCTCCAACAGATTTCCTAAGCACTAGTGTTTGAAGGAACAGCTTAAAAAGAGAATCCTAATGTGATTTCTTTATAATGGGTGTGTTCCTTATCTTATCCTAGTGTCTAAACTCTTCTCCATGGCTGGACCCCCAAATAATATTCCTTTACGTGCTAAGGGGTATCTAGAGAGTGGGATAGGTTTAATAACTACCCTAACCCTAACGCGTACCCTAACCCTAACCCCTACCCTAACCCTAACACGTACCCTAATCCTAACCCGTACCCTGAACCGAGCCCTAACCCTAACACTAACCCTAACCCTAACCCTAACCCATACCCTATGCCGTACCCGAACCCCTCCCCGAACCCGTACCCTAAGCCGTACCCTAAGCCTAACCCTAAGCCTAACCCTAACCCTAGGCTACCCTTGACTGCTTCTGCCTCCAATAGATTTCCTAAGCACTAGTGTTTGAAGGAACAGCTTAAAAAGAGAATCCTAATGTGATTTCTTTATAATGGGTGTGTTCCTTATCTTATCCTAGTGTCTAAACTCTTCTCCATGGCTGGACCCCCAAATAATATTCCTTTACATGCTAAGGGGTATCTAGAGAGTGGGATAGGTTTAATAACTACCCTAACCCTAACACGTACCCTAACCCTAACCCCTACCCTAACCCTAACACGTACCCTAATCCTAACCTGTACCCTGAACCGAGCCCTAACCCTAACACTAACCCTAACCCTAACCCTAACCCATACCCTACGCCGTACCCGAACCCCTCCCCGAACCCGTACCCTAAGCCGTACCCTAAGCCTAACCCTAAGCCTAACCCTAACCCTAGGCTACCCTTGACTGCTTCTGCCTCCAATAGATTTCCTAAGCACTAGTGTTTTAAGAAACAGCTTAAAAAGAGAATCCTAATGTGATTTCTTTATAATGGGTGTGTTCCTTATCTTATCCTAGTGTCTAAACTCTTCTCCATGGCTGGACCCCCAAATAATATTCCTTTACGTGCTAAGGGGTATCTAGAGAGTGGGATAGGTTTAATAACTACCCTAATCCTAACACGTACCCTAACCCTAACCCCTACCCTAACCCTAACACGTACCCTAATCCTAACCCGTACCCTGAACCGAGCCCTAACCCTAACACTAACCCTAACCCTAACCCTAACCCATACCCTACGCCGTACCCGAACCCCTCCCCGAACCCGTACCCTAAGCCGTACCCTAAGCCTAACCCTAAGCCTAACCCTAACCCTAGGCTACCCTTGACTGCTTCTGCCTCCAACAGATTTCCTAAGCACTAGTGTTTGAAGGAACAGCTTAAAAAGAGAATCCTAATGTGATTTCTTTATAATGGGTGTGTTCCTTATCTTATCCTAGTGTCTAAACTCTTCTCCATGGCTGGACCCCCAAATAATATTCCTTTACGTGCTAAGGGGTATCTAGAGAGTGGGATAGGTTTAATAACTACCCTAACCCTAATGCGTACCCTAACCCTAACCCCTACCCTAACCCTAACACGTACCCTAATCCTAACCCGTACCCTGAACCGAGCCCTAACCCTAACACTAACCCTAACCCTAACCCTAACCCATACCCTATGCCGTACCCGAACCCCTCCCCGAACCCGTACCCTAAGCCGTACCCTAAGCCTAACCCTAAGCCTAACCCTAACCCTAGGCTACCCTTGACTGCTTCTGCCTCCAATAGATTTCCTAAGCACTAGTGTTTGAAGGAACAGCTTAAAAAGAGAATCCTACTGTGATTTCTTTATAATGGGTGTGTTCCTTATCTTATCCTAGTGTCTAAACTCTTCTCCATGGCTGGACCCCCAAATAATATTCCTTTACATGCTAAGGGGTATCTAGAGAGTGGGATAGGTTTAATAACTACCCTAACCCTAACGCGTACCCTAACCCTAACCCCTACCCTAACCCTAAAACGTACCCTAATCCTAACCCGTACACTAAACCGAGCCCTAACCCTAACTCAAACCCTAACCCTAACCCTAACCCATACCCTACACTGTACCCGAACCCCTCCCCGAACCCGTACCCTAAGCCGTACCCTAAGCCTAACCCTAAGCCTAACCCTAACCCTAGGCTACCCTTGACTGCTTCTGCCTCCAATAGATTTCCTAAGCACTAGTGTTTGAAGGAACAGCTTAAAAAGAGAATCCTAATGTGATTTCTTTATAATGGGTGTGTTCCTTATCTTATCCTAGTGTCTAAACTCTTCTCCATGGCTGGACCCGCAAATAATATTCCTTTACGTGCTAAGGGGTATCTAGAGAGTGGGATAGGTTTACTAACTACCCTAACCCTAATGCGTACCCTAACCCTAACCCCTACCCTAACCCTAACACGTACCCTAATCCTAACCCGTACCCTAAACCGAGCCCTAACCCTAACACGAACCCTAACCCTAACCCTAAACCATACCCTACGCCGTACCCGAACCCCTCCCCGAACCCCTACCCTAAGCCGTACCCTAACCCTAACCCTAAGCCTAACCCTAACCCTAGGCTACCCTTGACTGCTTCTGCCTCCAATAGATTTCCTAAGCACTAGTGTTTTAAGGAACAGCTTAAAAAGAGAATCCTAATGTGATTTCTTTATAATGTATGTGTTCCTTATTTTATCCTAGTGTCTAAACTCTTCTCCATGGCTGGACCCGCAAATAATATTCCTTTACGTGCTAAGGGGTATCTAGAGAGTGGGATAGGTTTAATAACTACCCTAACCCTAACACGTACCCTAATTCTAACCCGTACCCTGAACCGAGCCCTAACCCTAACACTAACCCTAACCCTAACCCTAACCCATACCCTACGCCGTACCCGAACCCCTCCCCGAACCCGTACCCTAAGCCGTACCCTAAGCCTAACCCTAAGCCTAACCCTAACCCTAGGCTACCCTTGACTGCTTCTGCCTCCAACAGATTTCCTAAGCACTAGTGTTTGAAGGAACAGCTTAAAAAGAGAATCCTAATGTGATTTCTTTATAATGGGTGTGTTCCTTATCTTATCCTAGTGTCTAAACTCTTCTCCATGGCTGGACCCCCAAATAATATTCCTTTACGTGCTAAGGGGTATCTAGAGAGTGGGATAGGTTTAATAACTACCCTAACCCTAACGCGTACCCTAACCCTAACCCCTACCCTAACCCTAAAACGTACCCTAATCCTAACCCGTACACTAAACCGAGCCCTAACCCTAACACTAACCCTAACCCTAACCCTAACCCATACCCTACGCCGTACCCGAACCCCTCCCCGAACCCGTACCCTAAGCCGTACCCTAACCCTAACCCTAAGCCTAACCCTAACCCTAGGCTACCCTTGACTGCTTCTGCCTCCAATAGATTTCCTAAGCACTAGTGTTTGAAGGAACAGCTTAAAAAGAGAATCCTAATGTGATTTCTTTATAATGGGTGTGTTCCTTATCTTATCCTAGTGTCTAAACTCTTCTCCATGGCTGGACCCCCAAATAATATTCCTTTACGTGCTAAGGGGTATCTAGAGAGTGGGATAGGTTTAATAACTACCCTAACCCTAACACGTACCCTAACCCTAACCCCTACCCTAACCCTAACACGTACCCTAATCCTAACCTGTACCCTGAACCGAGCCCTAACCCTAACACTAACCCTAACACTAACCCTAACCCATACCCTACGCCGTACCCGAACCCCTCCCCGAACCCGTACCCTAAGCCGTACCCTAAGCCTAACCCTAAGCCTAACCCTAACCCTAGGCTACCCTTGACTGCTTCTGCCTCCAATAGATTTCCTAAGCACTAGTGTTTGAAGGAACAGCTTAAAAAGAGAATCCTAATGTGATTTCTTTATAATGGGTGTGTTCCTTATCTTATCCTAGTGTCTAAACTCTTCTCCATGGCTGGACCCCCAAATAATATTCCTTTACATGCTAAGGGGTATCTAGAGAGTGGGATAGGTTTAATAACTACCCTAACCCTAACACATACCCTAACCCTAACCCCTACCCTAACCCTAACACGTACCCTAATCCTAACCTGTACCCTGAACCGAGCCCTAACCCTAACACTAACCCTAACCCTAACCCTAACCCATACCCTACGCCGTACCCGAACCCCTCCCCGAACCCGTACCCTAAGCCGTACCCTAAGCCTAACCCTAAGCCTAACCCTAACCCTAGGCTACCCTTGACTGCTTCTGCCTCCAATAGATTTCCTAAGCACTAGTGTTTTAAGAAACAGCTTAAAAAGAGAATCCTAATGTGATTTCTTTATAATGGGTGTGTTCCTTATCTTATCCTAGTGTCTAAACTCTTCTCCATGGCTGGACCCCCAAATAATATTCCTTTACGTGCTAAGGGGTATCTAGAGAGTGGGATAGGTTTAATAACTACCCTAATCCTAACACGTACCCTAACCCTAACCCCTACCCTAACCCTAACACGTACCCTAATCCTAACCCGTACCCTGAACCGAGCCCTAACCCTAACACTAACCCTAACCCTAACCCTAACCCATACCCTACGCCGTACCCGAACCCCTCCCCGAACCCGTACCCTAAGCCGTACCCTAAGCCTAACCCTAAGCCTAACCCTAACCCTAGGCTACCCTTGACTGCTTCTGCCTCCAACAGATTTCCTAAGCACTAGTGTTTGAAGGAACAGCTTAAAAAGAGAATCCTAATGTGATTTCTTTATAATGGGTGTGTTCCTTATCTTATCCTAGTGTCTAAACTCTTCTCCATGGCTGGACCCCCAAATAATATTCCTTTACGTGCTAAGGGGTATCTAGAGAGTGGGATAGGTTTAATAACTACCCTAACCCTAACGCGTACCCTAACCCTAACCCCTACCCTAACCCTAACACGTACCCTAATCCTAACCCGTACCCTGAACCGAGCCCTAACCCTAACCCTAACCCTAACCCTAACCCTAACCCATACCCTATGCCGTACCCGAACCCCTCCCCGAACCCGTACCCTAAGCCGTACCCTAAGCCTAACCCTAAGCCTAACCCTAACCCTAGGCTACCCTTGACTGCTTCTGCCTCCAATAGATTTCCTAAGCACTAGTGTTTGAAGGAACAGCTTAAAAAGAGAATCCTAATGTGATTTCTTTATAATGGGTGTGTTCCTTATCTTATCCTAGTGTCTAAACTCTTCTCCATGGCTGGACCCCCAAATAATATTCCTTTACATGCTAAGGGGTATCTAGAGAGTGGGATAGGTTTAATAACTACCCTAACCCTAACGCGTACCCTAACCCTAACCCCTACCCTAACCCTAAAACGTACCCTAATCCTAACCCGTACACTAAACCGAGCCCTAACCCTAACTCAAACCCTAACCCTAACCCTAACCCATACCCTACGCTGTACCCGAACCCCTCCCCGAACCCGTACCCTAAGCCGTACCCTAAGCCTAACCCTAAGCCTAACCCTAACCCTAGGCTACCCTTGACTGCTTCTGCCTCCAATAGATTTCCTAAGCACTAGTGTTTGAAGGAACAGCTTAAAAAGAGAATCCTAATGTGATTTCTTTATAATGGGTGTGTTCCTTATCTTATCCTAGTGTCTAAACTCTTCTCCATGGCTGGACCCGCAAATAATATTCCTTTACGTGCTAAGGGGTATCTAGAGAGTGGGATAGGTTTACTAACTACCCTAACCCTAATGCGTACCCTAACCCTAACCCCTACCCTAACCCTAACACGTACCCTAATCCTAACCCGTACCCTAAACCGAGCCCTAACCCTAACACGAACCCTAACCCTAACCCTAAACCATACCCTACGCCGTACCCGAACCCCTCCCCGAACCCCTACCCTAAGCCGTACCCTAACCCTAACCCTAAGCCTAACCCTAACCCTAGGCTACCCTTGACTGCTTCTGCCTCCAATAGATTTCCTAAGCACTAGTGTTTTAAGGAACAGCTTAAAAAGAGAATCCTAATGTGATTTCTTTATAATGTATGTGTTCCTTATTTTATCCTAGTGTCTAAACTCTTCTCCATGGCTGGACCCGCAAATAATATTCCTTTACGTGCTAAGGGGTATCTAGAGAGTGGGATAGGTTTAATAACTACCCTAACCCTAACACGTACCCTAATTCTAACCCGTACCCTGAACCGAGCCCTAACCCTAACACTAACCCTAACCCTAACCCTAACCCATACCCTACGCCGTACCCGAACCCCTCCCCGAACCCGTACCCTAAGCCGTACCCTAAGCCTAACCCTAAGCCTAACCCTAACCCTAGGCTACCCTTGACTGCTTCTGCCTCCAACAGATTTCCTAAGCACTAGTGTTTGAAGGAACAGCTTAAAAAGAGAATCCTAATGTGATTTCTTTATAATGGGTGTGTTCCTTATCTTATCCTAGTGTCTAAACTCTTCTCCATGGCTGGACCCCCAAATAATATTCCTTTACGTGCTAAGGGGTATCTAGAGAGTGGGATAGGTTTAATAACTACCCTAACCCTAACGCGTACCCTAACCCTAACCCCTACCCTAACCCTAACACGTACCCTAATCCTAACCCGTACCCTGAACCGAGCCCTAACCCTAACACTAACCCTAACCCTAACCCTAACCCATACCCTATGCCGTACCCGAACCCCTCCCCGAACCCGTACCCTAAGCCGTACCCTAAGCCTAACCCTAAGCCTAACCCTAACCCTAGGCTACCCTTGACTGCTTCTGCCTCCAATAGATTTCCTAAGCACTAGTGTTTGAAGGAACAGCTTAAAAAGAGAATCCTAATGTGATTTCTTTATAATGGGTGTGTTCCTTATCTTATCCTAGTGTCTAAACTCTTCTCCATGGCTGGACCCCCAAATAATATTCCTTTACATGCTAAGGGGTATCTAGAGAGTGGGATAGGTTTAATAACTACCCTAACCCTAACACGTACCCTAACCCTAACCCCTACCCTAACCCTAACACGTACCCTAATCCTAACCTGTACCCTGAACCGAGCCCTAACCCTAACACTAACCCTAACCCTAACCCTAACCCATACCCTACGCCGTACCCGAACCCCTCCCCGAACCCGTACCCTAAGCCGTACCCTAAGCCTAACCCTAAGCCTAACCCTAACCCTAGGCTACCCTTGACTGCTTCTGCCTCCAATAGATTTCCTAAGCACTAGTGTTTTAAGAAACAGCTTAAAAAGAGAATCCTAATGTGATTTCTTTATAATGGGTGTGTTCCTTATCTTATCCTAGTGTCTAAACTCTTCTCCATGGCTGGACCCCCAAATAATATTCCTTTACGTGCTAAGGGGTATCTAGAGAGTGGGATAGGTTTAATAACTACCCTAATCCTAACACGTACCCTAACCCTAACCCCTACCCTAACCCTAACACGTACCCTAATCCTAACCCGTACCCTGAACCGAGCCCTAACCCTAACACTAACCCTAACCCTAACCCTAACCCATACCCTACGCCGTACCCGAACCCCTCCCCGAACCCGTACCCTAAGCCGTACCCTAAGCCTAACCCTAAGCCTAACCCTAACCCTAGGCTACCCTTGACTGCTTCTGCCTCCAACAGATTTCCTAAGCACTAGTGTTTGAAGGAACAGCTTAAAAAGAGAATCCTAATGTGATTTCTTTATAATGGGTGTGTTCCTTATCTTATCCTAGTGTCTAAACTCTTCTCCATGGCTGGACCCCCAAATAATATTCCTTTACGTGCTAAGGGGTATCTAGAGAGTGGGATAGGTTTAATAACTACCCTAACCCTAATGCGTACCCTAACCCTAACCCCTACCCTAACCCTAACACGTACCCTAATCCTAACCCGTACCCTGAACCGAGCCCTAACCCTAACACTAACCCTAACCCTAACCCTAACCCATACCCTATGCCGTACCCGAACCCCTCCCCGAACCCGTACCCTAAGCCGTACCCTAAGCCTAACCCTAAGCCTAACCCTAACCCTAGGCTACCCTTGACTGCTTCTGCCTCCAATAGATTTCCTAAGCACTAGTGTTTGAAGGAACAGCTTAAAAAGAGAATCCTACTGTGATTTCTTTATAATGGGTGTGTTCCTTATCTTATCCTAGTGTCTAAACTCTTCTCCATGGCTGGACCCCCAAATAATATTCCTTTACATGCTAAGGGGTATCTAGAGAGTGGGATAGGTTTAATAACTACCCTAACCCTAACGCGTACCCTAACCCTAACCCCTACCCTAACCCTAAAACGTACCCTAATCCTAACCCGTACACTAAACCGAGCCCTAACCCTAACTCAAACCCTAACCCTAACCCTAACCCATACCCTACACTGTACCCGAACCCCTCCCCGAACCCGTACCCTAAGCCGTACCCTAAGCCTAACCCTAAGCCTAACCCTAACCCTAGGCTACCCTTGACTGCTTCTGCCTCCAATAGATTTCCTAAGCACTAGTGTTTGAAGGAACAGCTTAAAAAGAGAATCCTAATGTGATTTCTTTATAATGGGTGTGTTCCTTATCTTATCCTAGTGTCTAAACTCTTCTCCATGGCTGGACCCGCAAATAATATTCCTTTACGTGCTAAGGGGTATCTAGAGAGTGGGATAGGTTTACTAACTACCCTAACCCTAATGCGTACCCTAACCCTAACCCCTACCCTAACCCTAACACGTACCCTAATCCTAACCCGTACCCTAAACCGAGCCCTAACCCTAACACGAACCCTAACCCTAACCCTAAACCATACCCTACGCCGTACCCGAACCCCTCCCCGAACCCCTACCCTAAGCCGTACCCTAACCCTAACCCTAAGCCTAACCCTAACCCTAGGCTACCCTTGACTGCTTCTGCCTCCAATAGATTTCCTAAGCACTAGTGTTTTAAGGAACAGCTTAAAAAGAGAATCCTAATGTGATTTCTTTATAATGTATGTGTTCCTTATTTTATCCTAGTGTCTAAACTCTTCTCCATGGCTGGACCCGCAAATAATATTCCTTTACGTGCTAAGGGGTATCTAGAGAGTGGGATAGGTTTAATAACTACCCTAACCCTAACACGTACCCTAATTCTAACCCGTACCCTGAACCGAGCCCTAACCCTAACACTAACCCTAACCCTAACCCTAACCCATACCCTACGCCGTACCCGAACCCCTCCCCGAACCCGTACCCTAAGCCGTACCCTAAGCCTAACCCTAAGCCTAACCCTAACCCTAGGCTACCCTTGACTGCTTCTGCCTCCAACAGATTTCCTAAGCACTAGTGTTTGAAGGAACAGCTTAAAAAGAGAATCCTAATGTGATTTCTTTATAATGGGTGTGTTCCTTATCTTATCCTAGTGTCTAAACTCTTCTCCATGGCTGGACCCCCAAATAATATTCCTTTACGTGCTAAGGGGTATCTAGAGAGTGGGATAGGTTTAATAACTACCCTAACCCTAACGCGTACCCTAACCCTAACCCCTACCCTAACCCTAAAACGTACCCTAATCCTAACCCGTACACTAAACCGAGCCCTAACCCTAACACTAACCCTAACCCTAACCCTAACCCATACCCTACGCCGTACCCGAACCCCTCCCCGAACCCGTACCCTAAGCCGTACCCTAACCCTAACCCTAAGCCTAACCCTAACCCTAGGCTACCCTTGACTGCTTCTGCCTCCAATAGATTTCCTAAGCACTAGTGTTTGAAGGAACAGCTTAAAAAGAGAATCCTAATGTGATTTCTTTATAATGGGTGTGTTCCTTATCTTATCCTAGTGTCTAAACTCTTCTCCATGGCTGGACCCCCAAATAATATTCCTTTACGTGCTAAGGGGTATCTAGAGAGTGGGATAGGTTTAATAACTACCCTAACCCTAACACGTACCCTAACCCTAACCCCTACCCTAACCCTAACACGTACCCTAATCCTAACCTGTACCCTGAACCGAGCCCTAACCCTAACACTAACCCTAACCCTAACCCTAACCCATACCCTACGCCGTACCCGAACCCCTCCCCGAACCCGTACCCTAAGCCGTACCCTAAGCCTAACCCTAAGCCTAACCCTAACCCTAGGCTACCCTTGACTGCTTCTGCCTCCAATAGATTTCCTAAGCACTAGTGTTTTAAGAAACAGCTTAAAAAGAGAATCCTAATGTGATTTCTTTATAATGGGTGTGTTCCTTATCTTATCCTAGTGTCTAAACTCTTCTCCATGGCTGGACCCCCAAATAATATTCCTTTACGTGCTAAGCGGTATCTAGAGAGTGGGATAGGTTTAATAACTACCCTAACCCTAACACGTACCCTAACCCTAACCCCTACCCTAACCCTAACAAGTACCCTAATCCTAACCCGTACCCTGAACCGAGCCCTAACCCTAACACTAACCCTAACCCTAACCCTAACCCATACCCTACGCCGTACCCGAACCCCTCCCCGAACCCGTACCCTAAGCCGTACCCTAAGCCTAACCCTAAGCCTAACCCTAACCCTAGGCTACCCTTGACTGCTTCTGCCTCCAACAGATTTCCTAAGCACTAGTGTTTGAAGGAACAGCTTAAAAAGAGAATCCTAATGTGATTTCTTTATAATGGGTGTGTTCCTTATCTTATCCTAGTGTCTAAACTCTTCTCCATGGCTGGACCCCCAAATAATATTCCTTTACGTGCTAAGGGGTATCTAGAGAGTGGGATAGGTTTAATAACTACCCTAACCCTAACGCGTACCCTAACCCTAACCCCTACCCTAACCCTAACACGTACCCTAATCCTAACCCGTACCCTGAACCGAGCCCTAACCCTAACACTAACCCTAACCCTAACCCTAACCCATACCCTATGCCGTACCCGAACCCCTCCCCGAACCCGTACCCTAAGCCGTACCCTAAGCCTAACCCTAAGCCTAACCCTAACCCTAGGCTACCCTTGACTGCTTCTGCCTCCAATAGATTTCCTAAGCACTAGTGTTTGAAGGAACAGCTTAAAAAGAGAATCCTAATGTGATTTCTTTATAATGGGTGTGTTCCTTATCTTATCCTAGTGTCTAAACTCTTCTCCATGGCTGGACCCCCAAATAATATTCCTTTACATGCTAAGGGGTATCTAGAGAGTGGGATAGGTTTAATAACTACCCTAACCCTAACGCGTACCCTAACCCTAACCCCTACCCTAACCCTAAAACGTACCCTAATCCTAACCCGTACACTAAACCGAGCCCTAACCCTAACTCAAACCCTAACCCTAACCCTAACCCATACCCTACGCTGTACCCGAACCCCTCCCCGAACCCGTACCCTAAGCCGTACCCTAAGCCTAACCCTAAGCCTAACCCTAACCCTAGGCTACCCTTGACTGCTTCTGCCTCCAATAGATTTCCTAAGCACTAGTGTTTGAAGGAACAGCTTAAAAAGAGAATCCTAATGTGATTTCTTTATAATGGGTGTGTTCCTTATCTTATCCTAGTGTCTAAACTCTTCTCCATGGCTGGACCCGCAAATAATATTCCTTTACCTGCTAAGGGGTATCTAGAGAGTGGGATAGGTTTACTAACTACCCTAACCCTAATGCGTACCCTAACCCTAACCCCTACCCTAACCCTAACACGTACCCTAATCCTAACCCGTACCCTAAACCGAGCCCTAACCCTAAAACGAACCCTAACCCTAACCCTAACCCATACCCTACGCCGTACCCGAACCCCTCCCCGAACCCCTACCCTAAGCCGTACCCTAACCCTAACCCTAAGCCTAACCCTAACCCTAGGCTACCCTTGACTGCTTCTGCCTCCAATAGATTTCCTAAGCACTAGTGTTTTAAGGAACAGCTTAAAAAGAGAATCCTAATGTGATTTCTTTATAATGTATGTGTTCCTTATTTTATCCTAGTGTCTAAACTCTTCTCCATGGCTGGACCCGCAAATAATATTCCTTTACGTGCTAAGGGGTATCTAGAGAGTGGGATAGGTTTAATAACTACCCTAACCCTAACACGTACCCTAATCCTAACCCGTACCCTGAACCGAGCCCTAACCCTAACACTAACCCTAACCCTAACCCTAACCCATACCCTACGCCGTACCCGAACCCCTCCCCGAACCCGTACCCTAAGCCGTACCCTAAGCCTAACCCTAACCCTAGGCTACCCTTGACTGCTTCTGCCTCCAATAGATTTCCTAAGCACTAGTGTTTTAAGAAACAGCTTAAAAAGAGAATCCTAATGTGATTTCTTTATAATGGGTGTGTTCCTTATCTTATCCTAGTGTCTAAACTCTTCTCCATGGCTGGACCCCCAAATAATATTCCTTTACGAGCTAAGCGGTATCTAGAGAGTGGGATAGGTTTAATAACTACCCTAACCCTAACACGTACCCTAACCCTAACCCCTACCCTAACCCTAACACGTACCCTAATCCTAACCCGTACCCTGAACCGAGCCCTAACCCTAACACTAACCCTAACCCTAACCCTAACCCATACCCTATGCCGTACCCGAACCCCTCCCCGAACCCGTACCCTAAGCCGTACCCTAAGCCTAACCCTAAGCCTAACCCTAACCCTAGGCTACCCTTGACTGCTTCTGCCTCCAATAGATTTCCTAAGCACTAGTGTTTGAAGGAACAGCTTAAAAAGAGAATCCTAATGTGATTTCCTTATAATGGGTGTGTTCCTTATCTTATCCTAGTGTCTAAACTCTTCTCCATGGCTGGACCCCCAAATAATATTCCTTTACATGCTAAGGGGTATCTAGAGAGTGGGATAGGTTTAATAACTACCCTAACCCTAACGCGTACCCTAACCCTAACCCCTACCCTAACCCTAAAACGTACCCTAAGCCTAACCCTAACCCTAGGCTACCCTTGACTGCTTCTGCCTCCAATAGATTTCCTAAGCACTAGTGTTTGAAGGAACAGCTTAAAAAGAGAATCCTAATGTGATTTCTTTATAATGGGTGTGTTCCTTATCTTATCCTAGTGTCTAAACTCTTCTCCATGGCTGGACCCCCAAATAATATTCCTTTACATGCTAAGGGGTATCTAGAGAGTGGGATAGGTTTAATAACTACCCTAACCCTAACGCGTACCCTAACCCTAACCCCTACCCTAACCCTAAAACGTACCCTAATCCTAACCCGTACACTAAACCGAGCCCTAACCCTAACTCAAACCCTAACCCTAACCCTAACCCATACCCTACGCTGTACCCGAACCCCTCCCCGAACCCGTACCCTAAGCCGTACCCTAAGCCTAACCCTAAGCCTAACCCTAACCCTAGGCTACCCTTGACTGCTTCTGCCTCCAATAGATTTCCTAAGCACTAGTGTTTGAAGGAACAGCTTAAAAAGAGAATCCTAATGTGATTTCTTTATAATGGGTGTGTTCCTTATCTTATCCTAGTGTCTAAACTCTTCTCCATGGCTGGACCCGCAAATAATATTCCTTTACGTGCTAAGGGGTATCTAGAGAGTGGGATAGGTTTACAAACTACCCTAACCCTAATGCGTACCCTAACCCTAACCCCTACCCTAACCCTAACACGTACCCTAATCCTAACCCGTACCCTAAACCGAGCCCTAACCCTAACACGAACCCTAACCCTAACCCTAACCCATACCCTACGCCGTACCCGAACCCCTCCCCGAACCCCTACCCTAAGCCGTACCCTAACCCTAACCCTAAGCCTAACCCTAACCCTAGGCTACCCTTGACTGCTTCTGCCTCCAATAGATTTCCTAAGCACTAGTGTTTTAAGGAACAGCTTAAAAAGAGAATCCTAATGTGATTTCTTTATAATGTATGTGTTCCTTATTTTATCCTAGTGTCTAAACTCTTCTCCATGGCTGGACCCGCAAATAATATTCCTTTACGTGCTAAGGGGTATCTAGAGAGTGGGATAGGTTTAATAACTACCCTAACCCTAACACGTACCCTAATCCTAACCCGTACCCTGAACCGAGCCCTAACCCTAACACTAACCCTAACCCTAACCCTAACCCATACCCTACGCCGTACCCGAACCCCTCCCCGAACCCGTACCCTAAGCCGTACCCTAAGCCTAACCCTAAGCCTAACCCTAACCCTAGGCTACCCTTGACTGCTTCTGCCTCCAATAGATTTCCTAAGCACTAGTGTTTTAAGAAACAGCTTAAAAAGAGAATCCTAATGTGATTTCTTTATAATGGGTGTGTTCCTTATCTTATCCTAGTGTCTAAACTCTTCTCCATGGCTGGACCCCCAAATAATATTCCTTTACGTGCTAAGCGGTATCTAGAGAGTGGGATAGGTTTAATAACTACCCTAACCCTAACACGTACCCTAACCCTAACCCCTGCCCTAACCCTAACACGTACCCTAATCCTAACCCGTACCCTGAACCGAGCCCTAACCCTAACACTAACCCTAACCCTAACCCTAACCCATACCCTACGCCGTACCCGAACCCCTCCCCGAACCCGTACCCTAAGCCGTACCCTAAGCCTAACCCTAAGCCTAACCCTAACCCTAGGCTACCCTTGACTGCTTCTGCCTCCAACAGATTTCCTAAGCACTAGTGTTTGAAGGAACAGCTTAAAAAGAGAATCCTAATGTGATTTCTTTATAATGGGTGTGTTCCTTATCTTATCCTAGTGTCTAAATTCTTCTCCATGGCTGGACCCCCAAATAATATTCCTTTACGTGCTAAGGGGTATCTAGAGAGTGGGATAGGTTTAATAACTACCCTAACCCTAATGCGTACCCTAACCCTAACCCCTACCCTAACCCTAACACGTACCCTAATCCTAACCCGTACCCTGAACCGAGCCCTAACCCTAACACTAACCCTAACCCTAACCCTAACCCATACCCTATGCCGTACCCGAACCCCTCCCCGAACCCGTACCCTAAGCCGTACCCTAAGCCTAACCCTAAGCCTAACCCTAACCCTAGGCTACCCTTGACTGCTTCTGCCTCCAATAGATTTCCTAAGCACTAGTGTTTGAAGGAACAGCTTAAAATAGAATCCTAATGTGATTTCTTTATAATGGGTGTGTTCCTTATCTTATCCTAGTGTCTAAACTCTTCTCCATGGCTGGACCCCCAAATAATATTCCTTTACATGCTAAGGGGTATCTAGAGAGTGGGATAGGTTTAATAACTACCCTAACCCTAACGCGTACCCTAACCCTAACCCCTACCCTAACCCTAACACGTACCCTAATCCTAACCCGTACACTAAACCGAGCCCTAACCCTAACTCAAACCCTAACCCTAACCCTAACCCATACCCTACGCCGTACCCGAACCCCTCCCCGAACCCCTACCCTAAGCCGTACCCTAACCCTAACCCTAAGCCTAACCCTAACCCTAGGCTACCCTTGACTGCTTCTGCCTCCAATAGATTTCCTAAGCACTAGTGTTTGAAGGAACAGCTTAAAAAGAGAATCCTAATGTGATTTCTTTATAATGGGTGTGTTCCTTATCTTATCCTAGTGTCTAAACTCTTCTCCATGGCTGGACCCGCAAATAATATTCCTTTACGTGCTAAGGGGTATCTAGAGAGTGGGATAGGTTTACTAACTACCCTAACCCTAATGCGTACCCTAACCCTAACCCCTACCCTAACCCTAACACGTATCCTAATCCTAACCCGTACCCTGAACCGAGCCCTAACCCTAAAACTAACCCTAACCCTAACCCTAACCCATACCCTACGCCATACCTGAACCCCTCCCCGAACCCGTACCCTAAGCCGTACCCTAAGCCTAACCCTAAGCCTAACCCTAACCCTAGGCTACCCTTGACTGCTTCTGCCTCCAACAGATTTCCTAAGCACTAGTGTTTGAAGGAACAGCTTAAAAAGAGAATCCTAATGTGATTTCTTTATAATGGGTGTGTTCCTTATCTTATCCTAGTGTCTAAACTCTTCTCCATGGCTGGACCCCCAAATAATATTCCTTTACGTGCTAAGGGGTATCTAGAGAGTGGGATAGGTTTAATAACTACCCTAACCCTAACACGTACCCTAACCCTAACCCCTACCCTAACCCTAAAACGTACCCTAATCCTAACCTGTACCCTGAACCGAGCCCTAACCCTAACACTAACCCTAACCCTAACCCTAACCCATACCCTACGCCGTACCCGAACCCCTCCCCGAACCCGTACCCTAAGCCGTACCCTAAGCCTAACCCTAACCCTAGGCTACCCTTGACTGCTTCTGCCTCCAACAGATTTCCTAAGCACTAGTGTTTGAAGGAACAGCTTAAAAAGAGAATCCTAATGTGATTTCTTTATAATGGGTGTGTTCCTTATCTTATCCTATTGTCTAAACTCTTCTCCATGGCTGGACCCCCAAATAATATTCCTTTACGTGCTAAGGGGTATCTAGAGAGTGGGATAGGTTTAATAACTACCCTAACCCTAATGCGTACCCTAACCCTAACCCCTACCCTAACCCTAACACGTATCCTAATCCTAACCCGTACCCTGAACCGAGCCCTAACCCTAAAACTAACCCTAACCCTAACCCTAACCCATACCCTACGCCATACCCGAACCCCTCCCCGAACCCGTACCCTAAGCCGTACCCTAAGCCTAACCCTAAGCCTAACCCTAACCCTAGGCTACCCTTGACTGCTTCTGCCTCCAACAGATTTCCTAAGCACTAGTGTTTGAAGGAACAGCTTAAAAAGAGAATCCTAATGTGATTTCTTTATAATGGGTGTGTTCCTTATCTTATCCTAGTGTCTAAACTCTTCTCCATGGCTGGACCCCCAAATAATATTCCTTTACGTGCTAAGGGGTATCTAGAGAGTGGGATAGGTTTAATAACTACCCTAACCCTAACACGTACCCTAACCCTAACCCCTACCCTAACCCTAAAACGTACCCTAATCCTAACCTGTACCCTGAACCGAGCCCTAACCCTAACACTAACCCTAACCCATACCCTACGCCGTACCCGAACCCCTCCCCGAACCCGTACCCTAAGCCGTACCCTAAGCCTAACCCTAACCCTAGGCTACCCTTGACTGCTTCTGCCTCCAACAGATTTCCTAAGCACTAGTGTTTGAAGGAACAGCTTAAAAAGAGAATCCTAATGTGATTTCTTTATAATGGGTGTGTTCCTTATCTTATCCTAGTGTCTAAACTCTTCTCCATGGCTGGACCCCCAAATAATATTCCTTTACGTGCTAAGGGGTATCTAGAGAGTGGGATAGGTTTAATAACTACCCTAACCCTAACACGTACCCTAACCCTAACCCCTACCCTAACCCTAAAACGTACCCTAATCCTAACCTGTACCCTGAACCGAGCCCTAACCCTAACACTAACCCTAACCCTAACCCTAACCCATACCCTACGCCATACCCGAACCCCTCCCCGAACTCCTCCCCGAACCCGTACCCTAAGCCTAACCCTAAGCCTAACCCTAACCCTAGGCTACCCTTGACTGCTTCTGCCTCCAACAGATTTCCTAAGCACTAGTGTTTGAAGGAACAGCTTAAAAAGAGAATCCTAATGTGATTTCTTTATAATGGGTGTGTTCCTTATCTTATCCTAGTGTCTAAACTCTTCTCCATGGCTGGACCCCCAAATAATATTCCTTTACGTACTAAGGGGTATCTAGAGAGTGGGATAGGTTTAATAACTACCCTAACCCTAACACGTACCCTAACCCTAACCCCTACCCTAACCCTAAAACGTATCCTAATCCTAACCCGTACCCTGAACCGAGCCCTAACCCTAAAACTAACCCTAACCCTAACCCTAACCCATACCCTACGCCATACCCGAACCCCTCCCCGAACCCCTCCCCGAACCCGTACCCTAAGCCTAACCCTAAGCCTAACCCTAACCCTAGGCTACCCTTGACTGCTTCTGCCTCCAACAGATTTCCTAAGCACTAGTGTTTGAAGGAACAGCTTAAAAAGAGAATCCTAATGTGATTTCTTTATAATGGGTGTGTTCCTTATCTTATCCTAGTGTCTAAACTCTTCTCCATGGCTGGACCCCCAAATAATATTCCTTTACGTGCTAAGGGGTATCTAGAGAGTGGGATAGGTTTAATAACTACCCTAACCCTAACGCGTACCCTAACCCTAACCCCTACCCTAACCCTAAAACGTACCCTAATCCTAACCCGTACACTAAACCGAGCCCTAACCCTAACACTAACCCTAACCCTAACCCTAACCCATACCCTACGCCGTACCCGAACCCCTCCCCGAACCCGTACCCTAAGCCGTACCCTAAGCCTAACCCTAAGCCTAACCCTAACCCTAGGCTACCCTTGACTGCTTCTGCCTCCAATAGATTTCCTAAGCACTAGTGTTTGAAGGAACAGCTTAAAAAGAGAATCCTAATGTGATTTCTTTATAATGGGTGTGTTCCTTATCTTATCCTAGTGTCTAAACTCTTCTCCATGGCTGGACCCCCAAATAATATTCCTTTACGTGCTAAGGGGTATCTAGAGAGTGGGATAGGTTTAATAACTACCCTAACCCTAACACGTACCCTAACCCTAACCCCTACCCTAACCCTAACACGTACCCTAATCCTAACCTGTACCCTGAACCGAGCCCTAACCCTAACACTAACCCTAACCCTAACCCTATCCCATACCCTACGCCGTACCCGAACCCCTCCCCGAACCCGTACCCTAAGCCGTACCCTAAGCCTAACCCTAAGCCTAACCCTAACCCTAGGCTACCCTTGACTGCTTCTGCCTCCAATAGATTTCCTAAGCACTAGTGTTTTAAGAAACAGCTTAAAAAGAGAATCCTAATGTGATTTCTTTATAATGGGTGTGTTCCTTATCTTATCCTAGTGTCTAAACTCTTCTCCATGGCTGGACCCCCAAATAATATTCCTTTACGTGCTAAGGGGTATCTAGAGAGTGGGATAGGTTTAATAACTACCCTAACCCTAACACGTACCCTAACCCTAACCCCTACCCTAACCCTAACACGTACCCTAATCCTAACCCGTACCCTGAACCGAGCCCTAACCCTAACACTAACCCTAACCCTAACCCTAACCCATACCCTACGCCGTACCCGAACCCCTCCCCGAACCTGTACCCTAAGCCGTACCCTAAGCCTAACCCTAAGCCTAACCCTAACCCTAGGCTACCCTTGACTGCTTCTGCCTCCAACAGATTTCCTAAGCACTAGTGTTTGAAGGAACAGCTTAAAAAGAGAATCCTAATGTGATTTCTTTATAATGGGTGTGTTCCTTATCTTATCCTAGTGTCTAAACTCTTCTCCATGGCTGGACCCCCAAATAATATTCCTTTACGTGCTAAGGGGTATCTAGAGAGTGGGATAGGTTTAATAACTACCCTAACCCTAATGCGTACCCTAACCCTAACCCCTACCCTAACCCTAACACGTACCCTAATCCTAACCCGTACCCTGAACCGAGCCCTAACCCTAACACTAACCCTAACCCTAACCCTAACCCATACCCTATGCCGTACCCGAACCCCTCCCCGAACCCGTACCCTAAGCCGTACCCTAAGCCTAACCCTAAGCCTAACCCTAACCCTAGGCTACCCTTGACTGCTTCTGCCTCCAATAGATTTCCTAAGCACTAGTGTTTGAAGGAACAGCTTAAAAAGAGAATCCTAATGTGATTTCTTTATAATGGGTGTGTTCCTTATCTTATCCTAGTGTCTAAACTCTTCTCCATGGCTGGACCCCCAAATAATATTCCTTTACATGCTAAGGGGTATCTAGAGAGTGGGATAGGTTTAATAACTACCCTAACCCTAACGCGTACCCTAACCCTAACCCCTACCCTAACCCTAAAACGTACCCTAATCCTAACCCGTACACTAAACCGAGCCCTAACCCTAACTCAAACCCTAACCCTAACCCTAACCCATACCCTACGCTGTACCCGAACCCCTCCCCGAACCCGTACCCTAAGCCGTACCCTAAGCCTAACCCTAAGCCTAACCCTAACCCTAGGCTACCCTTGACTGCTTCTGCCTCCAATAGATTTCCTAAGCACCAGTGTTTGAAGGAACAGCTTAAAAAGAGAATCCTAATGTGATTTCTTTATAATGGGTGTGTTCCTTATCTTATCCTAGTGTCTAAACTCTTCTCCATGGCTGGACCCCCAAATAATATTCCTTTACGTGCTAAGCGGTATCTAGAGAGTGGGATAGGTTTAATAACTACCCTAACCCTAACACGTACCCTAACCCTAACCCCTACCCTAACCCTAACACGTACCCTAATCCTAACCCGTACCCTGAACCGAGCCCTAACCCTAACACTAACCCTAAACCTAACCCTAACCCATACCCTACGCCGTACCCGAACCCCTCCCCGAACCCGTACCCTAAGCCGTACCCTAAGCCTAACCCTAAGCCTAACCCTAACCCTAGGCTACCCTTGACTGCTTCTGCCTCCAACAGATTTCCTAAGCACTAGTGTTTGAAGGAACAGCTTAAAAAGAGAATCCTAATGTGATTTCTTTATAATGGGTGTGTTCCTTATCTTATCCTAGTGTCTAAACTCTTCTCCATGGCTGGACCCCCAAATAATATTCCTTTACGTGCTAAGGGGTATCTAGAGAGTGGGATAGGTTTAATAACTACCCTAACCCTAACGCGTACCCTAACCCTAACCCCTACCCTAACCCTAAAACGTACCCTAATCCTAACCCGTACACTAAACCGAGCCCTAACCCTAACACTAACCCTAACCCTAACCCTAACCCATACCCTACGCCGTACCCGAACCCCTCCCCGAACCCGTACCCTAAGCCGTACCCTAACCCTAACCCTAAGCCTAACCCTAACCCTAGGCTACACTTGACTGCTTCTGCCTCCAATAGATTTCCTAAGCACTAGTGTTTGAAGGAACAGCTTAAAAAGAGAATCCTAATGTGATTTCTTTATAATGGGTGTGTTCCTTATCTTATCCTAGTGTCTAAACCCTTCTCCATGGCTGGACCCCCAAATAATATTCCTTTACGTGCTAAGGGGTATCTAGAGAGTGGGATAGGTTTAATAACTACCCTAACCCTAACGCGTACCCTAACCCTAACCCCTACCCTAACCCTAAAACGTACCCTAATCCTAACCCGTACACTAAACCGAGCCCTAACCCTAACACTAACCCTAACCCTAACCCTAACCCATACCCTACGCCGTACCCGAACCCCTCCCCGAACCCGTACCCTAAGCCGTACCCTAACCCTAACCCTAAGCCTAACCCTAACCCTAGGCTACCCTTGACTGCTTCTGCCTCCAATAGATTTCCTAAGCACTAGTGTTTGAAGGAACAGCTTAAAAAGAGAATCCTAATGTGATTTCTTTATAATGGGTGTGTTCCTTATCTTATCCTAGTGTCTAAACTCTTCTCCATGGCTGGACCCCCAAATAATATTCCTTTACGTGCTAAGGGGTATCTAGAGAGTGGGATAGGTTTAATAACTACCCTAACCCTAACACGTACCCTAACCCTAACCCCTACCCTAACCCTAACACGTACCCTAATCCTAACCCGTACCCTGAACCGAGCCCTAACCCTAACACTAACCCTAACCCTAACCCTAACCCATACCCTACGCCGTACCCGAACCCCTCCCCGAACCCGTACCCTAAGCCGTACCCTAAGCCTAACCCTAAGCCTAACCCTAACCCTAGGCTACCCTTGACTGCTTCTGCCTCCAATAGATTTCCTAAGCACTAGTGTTTTAAGAAACAGCTTAAAAAGGGAATCCTAATGTGATTTCTTTATAATGGGTGTGTTCCTTATCTTATCCTAGTGTCTAAACTCTTCTCCATGGCTGGACCCCCAAATAATATTCCTTTACGTGCTAAGGGGTATCTAGAGAGTGGGATAGGTTTAATAACTACCCTAACCCTAACACGTACCCTAACCCTAACCCCTACCCTAACCCTAACACGTACCCTAATCCTAACCCGTACCCTGAACCGAGCCCTAACCCTAACACTAACCCTAACCCTAACCCTAACCCATACCCTACGCCGTACCCGAACCCCTCCCCGAACCCGTACCCTAAGCCGTACCCTAAGCCTAACCCTAAGCCTAACCCTAACCCTAGGCTACCCTTGACTGCTTCTGCCTCCAACAGATTTCCTAAGCACTAGTGTTTGAAGGAACAGCTTAAAAAGAGAATCCTAATGTGATTTCTTTATAATGGGTGTGTTCCTTATCTTATCCTAGTGTCTAAACTCTTCTCCATGGCTGGACCCCCAAATAATATTCCTTTACGTGCTAAGGGGTATCTAGAGAGTGGGATAGGTTTAATAACTACCCTAACCCTAATGCGTACCCTAACCCTAACCCCTACCCTAACCCTAACACGTACCCTAATCCTAACCCGTACCCTGAACCGAGCCCTAACCCTAACACTAACCCTAACCCTAACCCTAACCCATACCCTATGCCGTACCCGAACCCCTCCCCGAACCCGTACCCTAAGCCGTACCCTAAGCCTAACCCTAAGCCTAACCCTAACCCTAGGCTACCCTTGACTGCTTCTGCCTCCAATAGATTTCCTAAGCACTAGTGTTTGAAGGAACAGCTTAAAAAGAGAATCCTAATGTGATTTCTTTATAATGGGTGTGTTCCTTATCTTATCCTAGTGTCTAAACTCTTCTCCATGGCTGGACCCCCAAATAATATTCCTTTACATGCTAAGGGGTATCTAGAGAGTGGGATAGGTTTAATAACTACCCTAACCCTAACGCGTACCCTAACCCTAACCCCTACCCTAACCCTAAAACGTACCCTAATCCTAACCCGTACACTAAACCGAGCCCTAACCCTAACTCAAACCCTAACCCTAACCCTAACCCATACCCTACGCTGTACCCGAACCCCTCCCCGAACCCGTACCCTAAGCCGTACCCTAAGCCTAACCCTAAGCCTAACCCTAACCCTAGGCTACCCTTGACTGCTTCTGCCTCCAATAGATTTCCTAAGCACTAGTGTTTGAAGGAACAGCTTAAAAAGAGAATCCTAATGTGATTTCTTTATAATGTATGTGTTCCTTATTTTATCCTAGTGTCTAAACTCTTCTCCATGGCTGGACCCGCAAATAATATTCCTTTACGTGCTAAGGGGTATCTAGAGAGTGGGATAGGTTTAATAACTACCCTAACCCTAACACGTACCCTAATCCTAACCCGTACCCTGAACCGAGCCCTAACCCTAACACTAACCCTAACCCTAACCCTAACCCATACCCTACGCCGTACCCGAACCCCTCCCCGAACCCGTACCCTAAGCCGTACCCTAAGCCTAACCCTAAGCCTAACCCTAACCCTAGGCTACCCTTGACTGCTTCTGCCTCCAATAGATTTCCTAAGCACTAGTGTTTTAAGAAACAGCTTAAAAAGAGAATCCTAATGTGATTTCTTTATAATGGGTGTGTTCCTTATCTTATCCTAGTGTCTAAACTCTTCTCCATGGCTGGACCCCCAAATAATATTCCTTTACGTGCTAAGCGGTATCTAGAGAGTGGGATAGGTTTAATAACTACCCTAACCCTAACACGTACCCTAACCCTAACGCCTACCCTAACCCTAACACGTACCCTAATCCTAACCCGTACCCTGAACCGAGCCCTAACCCTAACACTAACCCTAACCCTAACCCTAACCCATACCCTACGCCGTACCCGAACCCCTCCCCGAACCCGTACCCTAAGCCGTACCCTAAGCCTAACCCTAAGCCTAACCCTAACCCTAGGCTACCCTTGACTGCTTCTGCCTCCAACAGATTTCCTAAGCACTAGTGTTTGAAGGAACAGCTTAAAAAGAGAATCCTAATGTGATTTCTTTATAATGGGTGTGTTCCTTATCTTATCCTAGTGTCTAAATTCTTCTCCATGGCTGGACCCCCAAATAATATTCCTTTACGTGCTAAGGGGTATCTAGAGAGTGGGATAGGTTTAATAACTACCCTAACCCTAATGCGTACCCTAACCCTAACCCCTACCCTAACCCTAACACGTACCCTAATCCTAACCCGTACCCTGAACCGAGCCCTAACCCTAACACTAACCCTAACCCTAACCCTAACCCATACCCTATGCCGTACCCGAACCCCTCCCCGAACCCGTACCCTAAGCCGTACCCTAAGCCTAACCCTAAGCCTAACCCTAACCCTAGGCTACCCTTGACTGCTTCTGCCTCCAATAGATTTCCTAAGCACTAGTGTTTGAAGGAACAGCTTAAAATAGAATCCTAATGTGATTTCTTTATAATGGGTGTGTTCCTTATCTTATCCTAGTGTCTAAACTCTTCTCCATGGCTGGACCCCCAAATAATATTCCTTTACATGCTAAGGGGTATCTAGAGAGTGGGATAGGTTTAATAACTACCCTAACCCTAACGCGTACCCTAACCCTAACCCCTACCCTAACCCTAACACGTACCCTAATCCTAACCCGTACACTAAACCGAGCCCTAACCCTAACTCAAACCCTAACCCTAACCCTAACCCATACCCTACGCCGTACCCGAACCCCTCCCCGAACCCCTACCCTAAGCCGTACCCTAACCCTAACCCTAAGCCTAACCCTAACCCTAGGCTACCCTTGACTGCTTCTGCCTCCAATAGATTTCCTAAGCACTAGTGTTTGAAGGAACAGCTTAAAAAGAGAATCCTAATGTGATTTCTTTATAATGGGTGTGTTCCTTATCTTATCCTAGTGTCTAAACTCTTCTCCATGGCTGGACCCGCAAATAATATTCCTTTACGTGCTAAGGGGTATCTAGAGAGTGGGATAGGTTTACTAACTACCCTAACCCTAATGCGTACCCTAACCCTAACCCCTACCCTAACCCTAACACGTATCCTAATCCTAACCCGTACCCTGAACCGAGCCCTAACCCTAAAACTAACCCTAACCCTAACCCTAACCCATACCCTATGCCATACCTGAACCCCTCCCCGAACCCGTACCCTAAGCCGTACCCTAAGCCTAACCCTAAGCCTAACCCTAACCCTAGGCTACCCTTGACTGCTTCTGCCTCCAACAGATTTCCTAAGCACTAGTGTTTGAAGGAACAGCTTAAAAAGAGAATCCTAATGTGATTTCTTTATAATGGGTGTGTTCCTTATCTTATCCTAGTGTCTAAACTCTTCTCCATGGCTGGACCCCCAAATAATATTCCTTTACGTGCTAAGGGGTATCTAGAGAGTGGGATAGGTTTAATAACTACCCTAACCCTAACACGTACCCTAACCCTAACCCCTACCCTAACCCTAAAACGTACCCTAATCCTAACCTGTACCCTGAACCGAGCCCTAACCCTAACACTAACCCTAACCCTAACCCTAACCCATACCCTACGCCGTACCCGAACCCCTCCCCGAACCCGTACCCTAAGCCGTACCCTAAGCCTAACCCTAACCCTAGGCTACCCTTGACTGCTTCTGCCTCCAACAGATTTCCTAAGCACTAGTGTTTGAAGGAACAGCTTAAAAAGAGAATCCTAATGTGATTTCTTTATAATGGGTGTGTTCCTTATCTTATCCTATTGTCTAAACTCTTCTCCATGGCTGGACCCCCAAATAATATTCCTTTACGTGCTAAGGGGTATCTAGAGAGTGGGATAGGTTTAATAACTACCCTAACCCTAATGCGTACCCTAACCCTAACCCCTACCCTAACCCTAACACGTATCCTAATCCTAACCCGTACCCTGAACCGAGCCCTAACCCTAAAACTAACCCTAACCCTAACCCTAACCCATACCCTACGCCATACCCGAACCCCTCCCCGAACCCGTACCCTAAGCCGTACCCTAAGCCTAACCCTAAGCCTAACCCTAACCCTAGGCTACCCTTGACTGCTTCTGCCTCCAACAGATTTCCTAAGCACTAGTGTTTGAAGGAACAGCTTAAAAAGAGAATCCTAATGTGATTTCTTTATAATGGGTGTGTTCCTTATCTTATCCTAGTGTCTAAACTCTTCTCCATGGCTGGACCCCCAAATAATATTCCTTTACGTGCTAAGGGGTATCTAGAGAGTGGGATAGGTTTAATAACTACCCTAACCCTAACACGTACCCTAACCCTAACCCCTACCCTAACCCTAAAACGTACCCTAATCCTAACCTGTACCCTGAACCGAGCCCTAACCCTAACACTAACCCTAACCCATACCCTACGCCGTACCCGAACCCCTCCCCGAACCCGTACCCTAAGCCGTACCCTAAGCCTAACCCTAACCCTAGGCTACCCTTGACTGCTTCTGCCTCCAACAGATTTCCTAAGCACTAGTGTTTGAAGGAACAGCTTAAAAAGAGAATCCTAATGTGATTTCTTTATAATGGGTGTGTTCCTTATCTTATCCTAGTGTCTAAACTCTTCTCCATGGCTGGACCCCCAAATAATATTCCTTTACGTGCTAAGGGGTATCTAGAGAGTGGGATAGGTTTAATAACTACCCTAACCCTAACACGTACCCTAACCCTAACCCCTACCCTAACCCTAAAACGTACCCTAATCCTAACCTGTACCCTGAACCGAGCCCTAACCCTAACACTAACCCTAACCCTAACCCTAACCCATACCCTACGCCATACCCGAACCCCTCCCCGAACTCCTCCCCGAACCCGTACCCTAAGCCTAACCCTAAGCCTAACCCTAACCCTAGGCTACCCTTGACTGCTTCTGCCTCCAACAGATTTCCTAAGCACTAGTGTTTGAAGGAACAGCTTAAAAAGAGAATCCTAATGTGATTTCTTTATAATGGGTGTGTTCCTTATCTTATCCTAGTGTCTAAACTCTTCTCCATGGCTGGACCCCCAAATAATATTCCTTTACGTACTAAGGGGTATCTAGAGAGTGGGATAGGTTTAATAACTACCCTAACCCTAACACGTACCCTAACCCTAACCCCTACCCTAACCCTAAAACGTATCCTAATCCTAACCCGTACCCTGAACCGAGCCCTAACCCTAAAACTAACCCTAACCCTAACCCTAACCCATACCCTACGCCATACCCGAACCCCTCCCCGAACCCCTCCCCGAACCCGTACCCTAAGCCTAACCCTAAGCCTAACCCTAACCCTAGGCTACCCTTGACTGCTTCTGCCTCCAACAGATTTCCTAAGCACTAGTGTTTGAAGGAACAGCTTAAAAAGAGAATCCTAATGTGATTTCTTTATAATGGGTGTGTTCCTTATCTTATCCTAGTGTCTAAACTCTTCTCCATGGCTGGACCCCCAAATAATATTCCTTTACGTGCTAAGGGGTATCTAGAGAGTGGGATAGGTTTAATAACTACCCTAACCCTAACGCGTACCCTAACCCTAACCCCTACCCTAACCCTAAAACGTACCCTAATCCTAACCCGTACACTAAACCGAGCCCTAACCCTAACACTAACCCTAACCCTAACCCTAACCCATACCCTACGCCGTACCCGAACCCCTCCCCGAACCCGTACCCTAAGCCGTACCCTAAGCCTAACCCTAAGCCTAACCCTAACCCTAGGCTACCCTTGACTGCTTCTGCCTCCAATAGATTTCCTAAGCACTAGTGTTTGAAGGAACAGCTTAAAAAGAGAATCCTAATGTGATTTCTTTATAATGGGTGTGTTCCTTATCTTATCCTAGTGTCTAAACTCTTCTCCATGGCTGGACCCCCAAATAATATTCCTTTACGTGCTAAGGGGTATCTAGAGAGTGGGATAGGTTTAATAACTACCCTAACCCTAACACGTACCCTAACCCTAACCCCTACCCTAACCCTAACACGTACCCTAATCCTAACCTGTACCCTGAACCGAGCCCTAACCCTAACACTAACCCTAACCCTAACCCTATCCCATACCCTACGCCGTACCCGAACCCCTCCCCGAACCCGTACCCTAAGCCGTACCCTAAGCCTAACCCTAAGCCTAACCCTAACCCTAGGCTACCCTTGACTGCTTCTGCCTCCAATAGATTTCCTAAGCACTAGTGTTTTAAGAAACAGCTTAAAAAGAGAATCCTAATGTGATTTCTTTATAATGGGTGTGTTCCTTATCTTATCCTAGTGTCTAAACTCTTCTCCATGGCTGGACCCCCAAATAATATTCCTTTACGTGCTAAGGGGTATCTAGAGAGTGGGATAGGTTTAATAACTACCCTAACCCTAACACGTACCCTAACCCTAACCCCTACCCTAACCCTAACACGTACCCTAATCCTAACCCGTACCCTGAACCGAGCCCTAACCCTAACACTAACCCTAACCCTAACCCTAACCCATACCCTACGCCGTACCCGAACCCCTCCCCGAACCTGTACCCTAAGCCGTACCCTAAGCCTAACCCTAAGCCTAACCCTAACCCTAGGCTACCCTTGACTGCTTCTGCCTCCAACAGATTTCCTAAGCACTAGTGTTTGAAGGAACAGCTTAAAAAGAGAATCCTAATGTGATTTCTTTATAATGGGTGTGTTCCTTATCTTATCCTAGTGTCTAAACTCTTCTCCATGGCTGGACCCCCAAATAATATTCCTTTACGTGCTAAGGGGTATCTAGAGAGTGGGATAGGTTTAATAACTACCCTAACCCTAATGCGTACCCTAACCCTAACCCCTACCCTAACCCTAACACGTACCCTAATCCTAACCCGTACCCTGAACCGAGCCCTAACCCTAACACTAACCCTAACCCTAACCCTAACCCATACCCTATGCCGTACCCGAACCCCTCCCCGAACCCGTACCCTAAGCCGTACCCTAAGCCTAACCCTAAGCCTAACCCTAACCCTAGGCTACCCTTGACTGCTTCTGCCTCCAATAGATTTCCTAAGCACTAGTGTTTGAAGGAACAGCTTAAAAAGAGAATCCTAATGTGATTTCTTTATAATGGGTGTGTTCCTTATCTTATCCTAGTGTCTAAACTCTTCTCCATGGCTGGACCCCCAAATAATATTCCTTTACATGCTAAGGGGTATCTAGAGAGTGGGATAGGTTTAATAACTACCCTAACCCTAACGCGTACCCTAACCCTAACCCCTACCCTAACCCTAAAACGTACCCTAATCCTAACCCGTACACTAAACCGAGCCCTAACCCTAACTCAAACCCTAACCCTAACCCTAACCCATACCCTACGCTGTACCCGAACCCCTCCCCGAACCCGTACCCTAAGCCGTACCCTAAGCCTAACCCTAAGCCTAACCCTAACCCTAGGCTACCCTTGACTGCTTCTGCCTCCAATAGATTTCCTAAGCACCAGTGTTTGAAGGAACAGCTTAAAAAGAGAATCCTAATGTGATTTCTTTATAATGGGTGTGTTCCTTATCTTATCCTAGTGTCTAAACTCTTCTCCATGGCTGGACCCCCAAATAATATTCCTTTACGTGCTAAGCGGTATCTAGAGAGTGGGATAGGTTTAATAACTACCCTAACCCTAACACGTACCCTAACCCTAACCCCTACCCTAACCCTAACACGTACCCTAATCCTAACCCGTACCCTGAACCGAGCCCTAACCCTAACACTAACCCTAAACCTAACCCTAACCCATACCCTACGCCGTACCCGAACCCCTCCCCGAACCCGTACCCTAAGCCGTACCCTAAGCCTAACCCTAAGCCTAACCCTAACCCTAGGCTACCCTTGACTGCTTCTGCCTCCAACAGATTTCCTAAGCACTAGTGTTTGAAGGAACAGCTTAAAAAGAGAATCCTAATGTGATTTCTTTATAATGGGTGTGTTCCTTATCTTATCCTAGTGTCTAAACTCTTCTCCATGGCTGGACCCCCAAATAATATTCCTTTACGTGCTAAGGGGTATCTAGAGAGTGGGATAGGTTTAATAACTACCCTAACCCTAACGCGTACCCTAACCCTAACCCCTACCCTAACCCTAAAACGTACCCTAATCCTAACCCGTACACTAAACCGAGCCCTAACCCTAACACTAACCCTAACCCTAACCCTAACCCATACCCTACGCCGTACCCGAACCCCTCCCCGAACCCGTACCCTAAGCCGTACCCTAACCCTAACCCTAAGCCTAACCCTAACCCTAGGCTACCCTTGACTGCTTCTGCCTCCAATAGATTTCCTAAGCACTAGTGTTTGAAGGAACAGCTTAAAAAGAGAATCCTAATGTGATTTCTTTATAATGGGTGTGTTCCTTATCTTATCCTAGTGTCTAAACCCTTCTCCATGGCTGGACCCCCAAATAATATTCCTTTACGTGCTAAGGGGTATCTAGAGAGTGGGATAGGTTTAATAACTACCCTAACCCTAACGCGTACCCTAACCCTAACCCCTACCCTAACCCTAAAACGTACCCTAATCCTAACCCGTACACTAAACCGAGCCCTAACCCTAACACTAACCCTAACCCTAACCCTAACCCATACCCTACGCCGTACCCGAACCCCTCCCCGAACCCGTACCCTAAGCCGTACCCTAACCCTAACCCTAAGCCTAACCCTAACCCTAGGCTACCCTTGACTGCTTCTGCCTCCAATAGATTTCCTAAGCACTAGTGTTTGAAGGAACAGCTTAAAAAGAGAATCCTAATGTGATTTCTTTATAATGGGTGTGTTCCTTATCTTATCCTAGTGTCTAAACTCTTCTCCATGGCTGGACCCCCAAATAATATTCCTTTACGTGCTAAGGGGTATCTAGAGAGTGGGATAGGTTTAATAACTACCCTAACCCTAACACGTACCCTAACCCTAACCCCTACCCTAACCCTAACACGTACCCTAATCCTAACCCGTACCCTGAACCGAGCCCTAACCCTAACACTAACCCTAACCCTAACCCTAACCCATACCCTACGCCGTACCCGAACCCCTCCCCGAACCCGTACCCTAAGCCGTACCCTAAGCCTAACCCTAAGCCTAACCCTAACCCTAGGCTACCCTTGACTGCTTCTGCCTCCAATAGATTTCCTAAGCACTAGTGTTTTAAGAAACAGCTTAAAAAGGGAATCCTAATGTGATTTCTTTATAATGGGTGTGTTCCTTATCTTATCCTAGTGTCTAAACTCTTCTCCATGGCTGGACCCCCAAATAATATTCCTTTACGTGCTAAGGGGTATCTAGAGAGTGGGATAGGTTTAATAACTACCCTAACCCTAATGCGTACCCTAACCCTAACCCCTACCCTAACCCTAACACGTACCCTAATCCTAACCCGTACCCTGAACCGAGCCCTAACCCTAACACTAACCCTAACCCTAACCCTAACCCATACCCTACGCCGTACCCGAACCCCTCCCCGAACCCGTACCCTAAGCCGTACCCTAAGCCTAACCCTAAGCCTAACCCTAACCCTAGGCTACCCTTGACTGCTTCTGCCTCCAACAGATTTCCTAAGCACTAGTGTTTGAAGGAACAGCTTAAAAAGAGAATCCTAATGTGATTTCTTTATAATGGGTGTGTTCCTTATCTTATCCTAGTGTCTAAACTCTTCTCCATGGCTGGACCCCCAAATAATATTCCTTTACGTGCTAAGGGGTATCTAGAGAGTGGGATAGGTTTAATAACTACCCTAACCCTAACGCGTACCCTAACCCTAACCCCTACCCTAACCCTAACACGTACCCTAATCCTAACCCGTACCCTGAACCGAGCCCTAACCGTAACACTAACCCTAACCCTAACCCTAACCCATACCCTACGCCGTACCCGAACCCCTCCCCGAACCCCTACCCTAAGCCGTACCCTAAGCCTAACCCTAAGCCTAACCCTAACCCTAGGCTACCCTTGACTGCTTCTGCCTCCAACAGATTTCCTAAGCACTAGTGTTTGAAGAAACAGCTTAAAAAGAGAATCCTAATGTGATTTCTTTATAATGGGTGTGTTCCTTATCTTATCCTAGTGTCTAAACTCTTCTCCATGGCTGGACCCCCAAATAATATTCCTTTACGTGCTAAGGGGTATCTAGAGAGTGGGATAGGTTTAATAACTACCCTAACCCTAACGCGTACCCTAACCCTAACCCCTACCCTAACCCTAACACGTACCCTAATCCTAACCCGTACCCTGAACCGAGCCCTAACCCTAACACTAACCCTAACCCTAACCCTAACCCATACCCTATGCCGTACCCGAACCCCTCCCCGAACCCGTACCCTAAGCCGTACCCTAAGCCTAACCCTAAGCCTAACCCTAACCCTAGGCTACCCTTGACTGCTTCTGCCTCCAATAGATTTCCTAAGCACTAGTGTTTGAAGGAACAGCTTAAAAAGAGAATCCTAATGTGATTTCTTTATAATGGGTGTGTTCCTTATCTTATCCTAGTGTCTAAACTCTTCTCCATGGCTGGACCCCCAAATAATATTCCTTTACATGCTAAGGGGTATCTAGAGAGTGGGATAGGTTTAATAACTACCCTAACCCTAACGCGTACCCTAACCCTAACCCCTACCCTAACCCTAAAACGTACCCTAATCCTAACCCGTACACTAAACCGAGCCCTAACCCTAACTCAAACCCTAACCCTAACCCTAACCCATACCCTACGCTGTACCCGAACCCCTCCCCGAACCCGTACCCTAAGCCGTACCCTAAGCCTAACCCTAAGCCTAACCCTAACCCTAGGCTACCCTTGACTGCTTCTGCCTCCAATAGATTTCCTAAGCACTAGTGTTTTAAGAAACAGCTTAAAAAGAGAATCCTAATGTGATTTCTTTATAATGGGTGTGTTCCTTATCTTATCCTAGTGTCTAAACTCTTCTCCATGGCTGGACCCCCAAATAATATTCCTTTACGTGCTAAGCGGTATCTAGAGAGTGGGATAGGTTTAATAACTACCCTAACCCTAACACGTACCCTAACCCTAACCCCTACCCTAACCCTAACACGTACCCTAATCCTAACCCGTACCCTGAACCGAGCCCTAACCGTAACACTAACCCTAACCCTAACCCTAACCCATACCCTACGCCGTACCCGAACCCCTCCCCGAACCCCTACCCTAAGCCGTACCCTAAGCCTAACCCTAAGCCTAACCCTAACCCTAGGCTACCCTTGACTGCTTCTGCCTCCAACAGATTTCCTAAGCACTAGTGTTTGAAGAAACAGCTTAAAAAGAGAATCCTAATGTGATTTCTTTATAATGGGTGTGTTCCTTATCTTATCCTAGTGTCTAAACTCTTCTCCATGGCTGGACCCCCAAATAATATTCCTTTACGTGCTAAGGGGTATCTAGAGAGTGGGATAGGTTTAATAACTACCCTAACCCTAACGCGTACCCTAACCCTAACCCCTACCCTAACCCTAACACGTACCCTAATCCTAACCCGTACCCTGAACCGAGCCCTAACCCTAACACTAACCCTAACCCTAACCCTAACCCATACCCTATGCCGTACCCGAACCCCTCCCCGAACCCGTACCCTAAGCCGTACCCTAAGCCTAACCCTAAGCCTAACCCTAACCCTAGGCTACCCTTGACTGCTTCTGCCTCCAATAGATTTCCTAAGCACTAGTGTTTGAAGGAACAGCTTAAAAAGAGAATCCTAATGTGATTTCTTTATAATGGGTGTGTTCCTTATCTTATCCTAGTGTCTAAACTCTTCTCCATGGCTGGACCCCCAAATAATATTCCTTTACATGCTAAGGGGTATCTAGAGAGTGGGATAGGTTTAATAACTACCCTAACCCTAACGCGTACCCTAACCCTAACCCCTACCCTAACCCTAAAACGTACCCTAATCCTAACCCGTACACTAAACCGAGCCCTAACCCTAACTCAAACCCTAACCCTAACCCTAACCCATACCCTACGCTGTACCCGAACCCCTCCCCGAACCCGTACCCTAAGCCGTACCCTAAGCCTAACCCTAAGCCTAACCCTAACCCTAGGCTACCCTTGACTGCTTCTGCCTCCAATAGATTTCCTAAGCACTAGTGTTTGAAGGAACAGCTTAAAAAGAGAATCCTAATGTGATTTCTTTATAATGGGTGTGTTCCTTATCTTATCCTAGTGTCTAAACTCTTCTCCATGGCTGGACCCTCAAATAATATTCCTTTACGTGCTAAGGGGTATCTAGAGAGTGGGATAGGTTTACTAACTACCCTAACCCTAATGCGTACCCTAACCCTAACCCCTACCCTAACCCTAACACGTACCCTAATCCTAACCCGTACCCTAAACCGAGCCCTAACCCTAACACGAACCCTAACCCTAACCCTAACCCATACCCTACGCCGTACCCGAACCCCTCCCCGAACCCCTACCCTAAGCCGTACCCTAACCCTAACCCTAAGCCTAACCCTAACCCTAGGCTACCCTTGACTGCTTCTGCCTCCAATAGATTTCCTAAGCACTAGTGTTTTAAGGAACAGCTTAAAAAGAGAATCCTAATGTGATTTCTTTATAATGTATGTGTGCCTTATTTTATCCTAGTGTCTAAACTCTTCTCCATGGCTGGACCCGCAAATAATATTCCTTTACGTGCTAAGGGGTATCTAGAGAGTGGGATAGGTTTAATAACTACCCTAACCCTAACACGTACCCTAATCCTAACCCGTACCCTGAACCGAGCCCTAACCCTAACACTAACCCTAACCCTAACCCTAACCCATACCCTACGCCGTACCCGAACCCCTCCCCGAACCCGTACCCTAAGCCGTACCCTAAGCCTAACCCTAAGCCTAACCCTAACCCTAGGCTACCCTTGACTGCTTCTGCCTCCAATAGATTTCCTAAGCACTAGTGTTTTAAGAAACAGCTTAAAAAGAGAATCCTAATGTGATTTCTTTATAATGGGTGTGTTCCTTATCTTATCCTAGTGTCTAAACTCTTCTCCATGGCTGGACCCCCAAATAATATTCCTTTACGTGCTAAGCGGTATCTAGAGAGTGGGATAGGTTTAATAACTACCCTAACCCTAACACGTACCCTAACCCTAACCCCTACCCTAACCCTAACACGTACCCTAATCCTAACCCGTACCCTGAACCGAGCCCTAACCCTAACACTAACCCTAACCCTAACCCTAACCCATACCCTACGCCGTACCCGAACCCCTCCCCGAACCCGTACCCTAAGCCGTACCCTAAGCCTAACCCTAAGCCTAACCCTAACCCTAGGCTACCCTTGACTGCTTCTGCCTCCAACAGATTTCCTAAGCACTAGTGTTTGAAGGAACAGCTTAAAAAGAGAATCCTAATGTGATTTCTTTATAATGGGTGTGTTCCTTATCTTATCCTAGTGTCTAAACTCTTCTCCATGGCTGGACCCCCAAATAATATTCCTTTACGTGCTAAGGGGTATCTAGAGAGTGGGATAGGTTTAATAACTACCCTAACCCTAATGCGTACCCTAACCCTAACCCCTACCCTAACCCTAACACGTACCCTAATCCTAACCCGTACCCTGAACCGAGCCCTAACCCTAACACTAACCCTAACCCTAACCCTAACCCATACCCTATGCCGTACCCGAACCCCTCCCCGAACCCGTACCCTAAGCCGTACCCTAAGCCTAACCCTAAGCCTAACCCTAACCCTAGGCTACCCTTGACTGCTTCTGCCTCCAATAGATTTCCTAAGCACTAGTGTTTGAAGGAACAGCTTAAAAAGAGAATCCTAATGTGATTTCTTTATAATGGGTGTGTTCCTTATCTTATCCTAGTGGCTAAACTCTTCTCCATGGCTGGACCCCCAAATAATATTCCTTTACATGCTAAGGGGTATCTAGAGAGTGGGATAGGTTTAATAACTACCCTAACCCTAACGCGTACCCTAACCCTAACCCCTACCCTAACCCTAAAACGTACCCTAATCCTAACCCGTACACTAAACCGAGCCCTAACCCTAACTCAAACCCTAACCCTAACCCTAACCCATACCCTACGCTGTACCCGAACCCCTCCCCGAACCCGTACCCTAAGCCGTACCCTAAGCCTAACCCTAAGCCTAACCCTAACCCTAGGCTACCCTTGACTGCTTCTGCCTCCAATAGATTTCCTAAGCACTAGTGTTTGAAGGAACAGCTTAAAAAGAGAATCCTAATGTGATTTCTTTATAATGGGTGTGTTCCTTATCTTATCCTAGTGTCTAAACTCTTCTCCATGGCTGGACCCGCAAATAATATTCCTTTACGTGCTAAGGGGTATCTAGAGAGTGGGATAGGTTTACTAACTACCCTAACCCTAATGCGTACCCTAACCCTAACCCCTACCCTAACCCTAACACGTACCCTAATCCTAACCCGTACCCTAAACCGAGCCCTAACCCTAACACGAACCCTAACCCTAACCCTAACCCATACCCTACGCCGTACCCGAACCCCTCCCCGAACCCCTACCCTAAGCCGTACCCTAACCCTAACCCTAAGCCTAACCCTAACCCTAGGCTACCCTTGACTGCTTCTGCCTCCAATAGATTTCCTAAGCACTAGTGTTTTAAGGAACAGCTTAAAAAGAGAATCCTAATGTGATTTCTTTATAATGTATGTGTTCCTTATTTTATCCTAGTGTCTAAACTCTTCTCCATGGCTGGACCCGCAAATAATATTCCTTTACGTGCTAAGGGGTATCTAGAGAGTGGGATAGGTTTAATAACTACCCTAACCCTAACACGTACCCTAATCCTAACCCGTACCCTGAACCGAGCCCTAACCCTAACACTAACCCTAACCCTAACCCTAACCCATACCCTACGCCGTACCCGAACCCCTCCCCGAACCCGTACCCTAAGCCGTACCCTAAGCCTAACCCTAAGCCTAACCCTAACCCTAGGCTACCCTTGACTGCTTCTGCCTCCAACAGATTTCCTAAGCACTAGTGTTTGAAGGAACAGCTTAAAAAGAGAATCCTAATGTGATTTCTTTATAATGGGTGTGTTCCTTATCTTATCCTAGTGTCTAAACTCTTCTCCATGGCTGGACCCCCAAATAATATTCCTTTACGTGCTAAGGGGTATCTAGAGAGTGGGATAGGTTTAATAACTACCCTAACCCTAACGCGTACCCTAACCCTAACCCCTACCCTAACCCTAAAACGTACCCTAATCCTAACCCGTACACTAAACCGAGCCCTAACCCTAACACTAACCCTAACCCTAACCCTAACCCATACCCTACGCCGTGCCCGAACCCCTCCCCGAACCCGTACCCTAAGCCGTACCCTAACCCTAACCCTAAGCCTAACCCTAACCCTAGGCTACCCTTGACCGCTTCTGCCTCCAATAGATTTCCTAAGCACTAGTGTTTGAAGGAACAGCTTAAAAAGAGAATCCTAATGTGATTTCTTTATAATGGGTGTGTTCCTTATCTTATCCTAGTGTCTAAACTCTTCTCCATGGCTGGACCCCCAAATAATATTCCTTTACGTGCTAAGGGGTATCTAGAGAGTGGGATAGGTTTAATAACTACCCTAACCCTAACACGTACCCTAACCCTAACCCCTACCCTAACCCTAACACGTACCCTAATCCTAAACTGTACCCTGAACCGAGCCCTAACCCTAACACTAACCCTAACCCTAACCCTAACCCATACCCTACGCCGTACCCGAACCCCTCCCCGAACCCGTACCCTAAGCCGTACCCTAAGCCTAACCCTAAGCCTAACCCTAACCCTAGGCTACCCTTGACTGCTTCTGCCTCCAATAGATTTCCTAAGCACTAGTGTTTTAAGAAACAGCTTAAAAAGAGAATCCTAATGTGATTTCTTTATAATGGGTGTGTTCCTTATTTTATCCTAGTGTCTAAACTCTTCTCCATGGCTGGACCCCCAAATAATATTCCTTTACGTGCTAAGGGGTATCTAGAGAGTGGGATAGGTTTAATAACTACCCTAACCCTAACACGTACCCTAACCCTAACCCCTACCCTAACCCTAACACGTACCCTAATCCTAACCCGTACCCTGAACCGAGCCCTAACCCTAACACTAACCCTAACCCTAACCCTAACCCATACCCTACGCCGTACCCGAACCCCTCCCCGAACCCGTACCCTAAGCCGTACCCTAAGCCTAACCCTAAGCCTAACCCTAACCCTAGGCTACCCTTGACTGCTTCTGCCTCCAACAGATTTCCTAAGCACTAGTGTTTGAAGGAACAGCTTAAAAAGAGAATCCTAATGTGATTTCTTTATAATGGGTGTGTTCCTTATCTTATCCTAGTGTCTAAACTCTTCTCCATGGCTGGACCCCCAAATAATATTCCTTTACGTGCTAAGGGGTATCTAGAGAGTGGGATAGGTTTAATAACTACCCTAACCCTAATGCGTACCCTAACCCTAACCCCTACCCTAACCCTAACACGTACCCTAATCCTAACCCGTACCCTGAACCGAGCCCTAACCCTAACACTAACCCTAACCCTAACCCTAACCCATACCCTATGCCGTACCCGAACCCCTCCCCGAACCCGTACCCTAAGCCGTACCCTAAGCCTAACCCTAAGCCTAACCCTAACCCTAGGCTACCCTTGACTGCTTCTGCCTCCAATAGATTTCCTAAGCACTAGTGTTTGAAGGAACAGCTTAAAAAGAGAATCCTAATGTGATTTCTTTATAATGGGTGTGTTCCTTATCTTACCCTAGTGTCTAAACTCTTCTCCATGGCTGGACCCCCAAATAATATTCCTTTACATGCTAAGGGGTATCTAGAGAGTGGGATAGGTTTAATAACTACCCTAACCCTAACGCGTACCCTAACCCTAACCCCTACCCTAACCCTAAAACGTACCCTAATCCTAACCCGTACACTAAACCGAGCCCTAACCCTAACTCAAACCCTAACCCTAACCCTAACCCATACCCTACGCTGTACCCGAACCCCTCCCCGAACCCGTACCCTAAGCCGTACCCTAAGCCTAACCCTAAGCCTAACCCTAACCCTAGGCTACCCTTGACTGCTTCTGCCTCCAATAGATTTCCTAAGCACTAGTGTTTGAAGGAACAGCTTAAAAAGAGAATCCTAATGTGATTTCTTTATAATGTATGTGTTCCTTATTTTATCCTAGTGTCTAAACTCTTCTCCATGGCTGGACCCGCAAATAATATTCCTTTACGTGCTAAGGGGTATCTAGAGAGTGGGATAGGTTTAATAACTACCCTAACCCTAACACGTACCCTAATCCTAACCCGTACCCTGAACCGAGCCCTAACCCTAACACTAACCCTAACCCTAACCCTAACCCATACCCTACGCCGTACCCGAACCCCTCCCCGAACCCGTACCCTAAGCCGTACCCTAAGCCTAACCCTAAGCCTAACCCTAACCCTAGGCTACCCTTGACTGCTTCTGCCTCCAATAGATTTCCTAAGCACTAGTGTTTTAAGAAACAGCTTAAAAAGAGAATCCTAATGTGATTTCTTTATAATGGGTGTGTTCCTTATCTTATCCTAGTGTCTAAACTCTTCTCCATGGCTGGACCCGCAAATAATATTCCTTTACGTGCTAAGGGGTATCTAGAGAGTGGGATAGGTTTAATAACTACCCTAACCCTAACACGTACCCTAATCCTAACCCGTACCCTGAACCGAGCCCTAACCCTAACACTAACCCTAACCCTAACCCTAACCCATACCCTACGCCGTACCCGAACCCCTCCCCGAACCCGTACCCTAAGCCGTACCCTAAGCCTAACCCTAAGCCTAACCCTAACCCTAGGCTACCCTTGACTGCTTCTGCCTCCAATAGATTTCCTAAGCACTAGTGTTTTAAGAAACAGCTTAAAAAGAGAATCCTAATGTGATTTCTTTATAATGGGTGTGTTCCTTATCTTATCCTAGTGTCTAAACTCTTCTCCATGGCTGGACCCCCAAATAATATTCCTTTACGTGCTAAGCGGTATCTAGAGAGTGGGATAGGTTTAATAACTACCCTAACCCTAACACGTACCCTAACCCTAACCCCTACCCTAACCCTAACACGTACCCTAATCCTAACCCGTACCCTGAACCGAGCCCTAACCCTAACACTAACCCTAACCCTAACCCTAACCCATACCCTACGCCGTACCCGAACCCCTCCCCGAACCCGTACCCTAAGCCGTACCCTAAGCCTAACCCTAAGCCTAACCCTAACCCTAGGCTACCCTTGACTGCTTCTGCCTCCAACAGATTTCCTAAGCACTAGTGTTTGAAGGAACAGCTTAAAAAGAGAATCCTAATGTGATTTCTTTATAATGGGTGTGTTCCTTATCTTATCCTAGTGTCTAAACTCTTCTCCATGGCTGGACCCCCAAATAATATTCCTTTACGTGCTAAGGGGTATCTAGAGAGTGGGATAGGTTTAATAACTACCCTAACCCTAATGCGTACCCTAACCCTAACCCCTACCCTAACCCTAACACGTACCCTAATCCTAACCCGTACCCTGAACCGAGCCCTAACCCTAACACTAACCCTAACCCTAACCCTAACCCATACCCTATGCCGTACCCGAACCCCTCCCCGAACCCGTACCCTAAGCCGTACCCTAAGCCTAACCCTAAGCCTAACCCTAACCCTAGGCTACCCTTGACTGCTTCTGCCTCCAATAGATTTCCTAAGCACTAGTGTTTGAAGGAACAGCTTAAAAAGAGAATCCTAATGTGATTTCTTTATAATGGGTGTGTTCCTTATCTTATCCTAGTGGCTAAACTCTTCTCCATGGCTGGACCCCCAAATAATATTCCTTTACATGCTAAGGGGTATCTAGAGAGTGGGATAGGTTTAATAACTACCCTAACCCTAACGCGTACCCTAACCCTAACCCCTACCCTAACCCTAAAACGTACCCTAATCCTAACCCGTACACTAAACCGAGCCCTAACCCTAACTCAAACCCTAACCCTAACCCTAACCCATACCCTACGCTGTACCCGAACCCCTCCCCGAACCCGTACCCTAAGCCGTACCCTAAGCCTAACCCTAAGCCTAACCCTAACCCTAGGCTACCCTTGACTGCTTCTGCCTCCAATAGATTTCCTAAGCACTAGTGTTTGAAGGAACAGCTTAAAAAGAGAATCCTAATGTGATTTCTTTATAATGGGTGTGTTCCTTATCTTATCCTAGTGTCTAAACTCTTCTCCATGGCTGGACCCGCAAATAATATTCCTTTACGTGCTAAGGGGTATCTAGAGAGTGGGATAGGTTTACTAACTACCCTAACCCTAATGCGTACCCTAACCCTAACCCCTACCCTAACCCTAACACGTACCCTAATCCTAACCCGTACCCTAAACCGAGCCCTAACCCTAACACGAACCCTAACCCTAACCCTAACCCATACCCTACGCCGTACCCGAACCCCTCCCCGAACCCCTACCCTAAGCCGTACCCTAACCCTAACCCTAAGCCTAACCCTAACCCTAGGCTACCCTTGACTGCTTCTGCCTCCAATAGATTTCCTAAGCACTAGTGTTTTAAGGAACAGCTTAAAAAGAGAATCCTAATGTGATTTCTTTATAATGTATGTGTTCCTTATTTTATCCTAGTGTCTAAACTCTTCTCCATGGCTGGACCCGCAAATAATATTCCTTTACGTGCTAAGGGGTATCTAGAGAGTGGGATAGGTTTAATAACTACCCTAACCCTAACACGTACCCTAATCCTAACCCGTACCCTGAACCGAGCCCTAACCCTAACACTAACCCTAACCCTAACCCTAACCCATACCCTACGCCGTACCCGAACCCCTCCCCGAACCCGTACCCTAAGCCGTACCCTAAGCCTAACCCTAAGCCTAACCCTAACCCTAGGCTACCCTTGACTGCTTCTGCCTCCAACAGATTTCCTAAGCACTAGTGTTTGAAGGAACAGCTTAAAAAGAGAATCCTAATGTGATTTCTTTATAATGGGTGTGTTCCTTATCTTATCCTAGTGTCTAAACTCTTCTCCATGGCTGGACCCCCAAATAATATTCCTTTACGTGCTAAGGGGTATCTAGAGAGTGGGATAGGTTTAATAACTACCCTAACCCTAACGCGTACCCTAACCCTAACCCCTACCCTAACCCTAAAACGTACCCTAATCCTAACCCGTACACTAAACCGAGCCCTAACCCTAACACTAACCCTAACCCTAACCCTAACCCATACCCTACGCCGTGCCCGAACCCCTCCCCGAACCCGTACCCTAAGCCGTACCCTAACCCTAACCCTAAGCCTAACCCTAACCCTAGGCTACCCTTGACCGCTTCTGCCTCCAATAGATTTCCTAAGCACTAGTGTTTGAAGGAACAGCTTAAAAAGAGAATCCTAATGTGATTTCTTTATAATGGGTGTGTTCCTTATCTTATCCTAGTGTCTAAACTCTTCTCCATGGCTGGACCCCCAAATAATATTCCTTTACGTGCTAAGGGGTATCTAGAGAGTGGGATAGGTTTAATAACTACCCTAACCCTAACACGTACCCTAACCCTAACCCCTACCCTAACCCTAACACGTACCCTAATCCTAAACTGTACCCTGAACCGAGCCCTAACCCTAACACTAACCCTAACCCTAACCCTAACCCATACCCTACGCCGTACCCGAACCCCTCCCCGAACCCGTACCCTAAGCCGTACCCTAAGCCTAACCCTAAGCCTAACCCTAACCCTAGGCTACCCTTGACTGCTTCTGCCTCCAATAGATTTCCTAAGCACTAGTGTTTTAAGAAACAGCTTAAAAAGAGAATCCTAATGTGATTTCTTTATAATGGGTGTGTTCCTTATTTTATCCTAGTGTCTAAACTCTTCTCCATGGCTGGACCCCCAAATAATATTCCTTTACGTGCTAAGGGGTATCTAGAGAGTGGGATAGGTTTAATAACTACCCTAACCCTAACACGTACCCTAACCCTAACCCCTACCCTAACCCTAACACGTACCCTAATCCTAACCCGTACCCTGAACCGAGCCCTAACCCTAACACTAACCCTAACCCTAACCCTAACCCATACCCTACGCCGTACCCGAACCCCTCCCCGAACCCGTACCCTAAGCCGTACCCTAAGCCTAACCCTAAGCCTAACCCTAACCCTAGGCTACCCTTGACTGCTTCTGCCTCCAACAGATTTCCTAAGCACTAGTGTTTGAAGGAACAGCTTAAAAAGAGAATCCTAATGTGATTTCTTTATAATGGGTGTGTTCCTTATCTTATCCTAGTGTCTAAACTCTTCTCCATGGCTGGACCCCCAAATAATATTCCTTTACGTGCTAAGGGGTATCTAGAGAGTGGGATAGGTTTAATAACTACCCTAACCCTAATGCGTACCCTAACCCTAACCCCTACCCTAACCCTAACACGTACCCTAATCCTAACCCGTACCCTGAACCGAGCCCTAACCCTAACACTAACCCTAACCCTAACCCTAACCCATACCCTATGCCGTACCCGAACCCCTCCCCGAACCCGTACCCTAAGCCGTACCCTAAGCCTAACCCTAAGCCTAACCCTAACCCTAGGCTACCCTTGACTGCTTCTGCCTCCAATAGATTTCCTAAGCACTAGTGTTTGAAGGAACAGCTTAAAAAGAGAATCCTAATGTGATTTCTTTATAATGGGTGTGTTCCTTATCTTACCCTAGTGTCTAAACTCTTCTCCATGGCTGGACCCCCAAATAATATTCCTTTACATGCTAAGGGGTATCTAGAGAGTGGGATAGGTTTAATAACTACCCTAACCCTAACGCGTACCCTAACCCTAACCCCTACCCTAACCCTAAAACGTACCCTAATCCTAACCCGTACACTAAACCGAGCCCTAACCCTAACTCAAACCCTAACCCTAACCCTAACCCATACCCTACGCTGTACCCGAACCCCTCCCCGAACCCGTACCCTAAGCCGTACCCTAAGCCTAACCCTAAGCCTAACCCTAACCCTAGGCTACCCTTGACTGCTTCTGCCTCCAATAGATTTCCTAAGCACTAGTGTTTGAAGGAACAGCTTAAAAAGAGAATCCTAATGTGATTTCTTTATAATGTATGTGTTCCTTATTTTATCCTAGTGTCTAAACTCTTCTCCATGGCTGGACCCGCAAATAATATTCCTTTACGTGCTAAGGGGTATCTAGAGAGTGGGATAGGTTTAATAACTACCCTAACCCTAACACGTACCCTAATCCTAACCCGTACCCTGAACCGAGCCCTAACCCTAACACTAACCCTAACCCTAACCCTAACCCATACCCTACGCCGTACCCGAACCCCTCCCCGAACCCGTACCCTAAGCCGTACCCTAAGCCTAACCCTAAGCCTAACCCTAACCCTAGGCTACCCTTGACTGCTTCTGCCTCCAATAGATTTCCTAAGCACTAGTGTTTTAAGAAACAGCTTAAAAAGAGAATCCTAATGTGATTTCTTTATAATGGGTGTGTTCCTTATCTTATCCTAGTGTCTAAACTCTTCTCCATGGCTGGACCCCCAAATAATATTCCTTTACGTGCTAAGGGGTATCTAGAGAGTGGGATAGGTTTAATAACTACCCTAACCCTAACGCGTACCCTAACCCTAACCCCTACCCTAACCCTAACACGTACCCTAATCCTAACCCGTACCCTGAACCGAGCCCTAACCCTAACACTAACCCTAACCCTAACCCTAACCCATACCCTATGCCGTACCCGAACCCCTCCCCGAACCCGTACCCTAAGCCGTACCCTAAGCCTAACCCTAAGCCTAACCCTAACCCTAGGCTACCCTTGACTGCTTCTGCCTCCAATAGATTTCCTAAGCACTAGTGTTTGAAGGAACAGCTTAAAAAGAGAATCCTAATGTGATTTCTTTATAATGGGTGTGTTCCTTATCTTATCCTAGTGTCTAAACTCTTCTCCATGGCTGGACCCCCAAATAATATTCCTTTACATGCTAAGGGGTATCTAGAGAGTGGGATAGGTTTAATAACTACCCTAACCCTAACGCGTACCCTAACCCTAACCCCTACCCTAACCCTAAAACGTACCCTAATCCTAACCCGTACACTAAACCGAGCCCTAACCCTAACTCAAACCCTAACCCTAACCCTAACCCATACCCTACGCTGTACCCGAACCCCTCCCCGAACCCGTACCCTAAGCCGTACCCTAAGCCTAACCCTAAGCCTAACCCTAACCCTAGGCTACCCTTGACTGCTTCTGCCTCCAATAGATTTCCTAAGCACTAGTGTTTGAAGGAACAGCTTAAAAAGAGAATCCTAATGTGATTTCTTTATAATGGGTGTGTTCCTTATCTTATCCTAGTGTCTAAACTCTTCTCCATGGCTGGACCCGCAAATAATATTCCTTTACGTGCTAAGGGGTATCTAGAGAGTGGGATAGGTTTACTAACTACCCTAACCCTAATGCGTACCCTAACCCTAACCCCTACCCTAACCCTAACACGTACCCTAATCCTAACCCGTACCCTAAACCGAGCCCTAACCCTAACACGAACCCTAACCCTAACCCTAACCCATACCCTACGCCGTACCCGAACCCCTCCCCGAACCCCTACCCTAAGCCGTACCCTAACCCTAACCCTAAGCCTAACCCTAACCCTAGGCTACCCTTGACTGCTTCTGCCTCCAATAGATTTCCTAAGCACTAGTGTTTTAAGGAACAGCTTAAAAAGAGAATCCTAATGTGATTTCTTTATAATGTATGTGTTCCTTATTTTATCCTAGTGTCTAAACTCTTCTCCATGGCTGGACCCGCAAATAATATTCCTTTACGTGCTAAGGGGTATCTAGAGAGTGGGATAGGTTTAATAACTACCCTAACCCTAACACGTACCCTAATCCTAACCCGTACCCTGAACCGAGCCCTAACCCTAACACTAACCCTAACCCTAACCCTAACCCATACCCTACGCCGTACCCGAACCCCTCCCCGAACCCGTACCCTAAGCCGTACCCTAAGCCTAACCCTAAGCCTAACCCTAACCCTAGGCTACCCTTGACTGCTTCTGCCTCCAACAGATTTCCTAAGCACTAGTGTTTGAAGGAACAGCTTAAAAAGAGAATCCTAATGTGATTTCTTTATAATGGGTGTGTTCCTTATCTTATCCTAGTGTCTAAACTCTTCTCCATGGCTGGACCCCCAAATAATATTCCTTTACGTGCTAAGGGGTATCTAGAGAGTGGGATAGGTTTAATAACTACCCTAACCCTAACGCGTACCCTAACCCTAACCCCTACCCTAACCCTAAAACGTACCCTAATCCTAACCCGTACACTAAACCGAGCCCTAACCCTAACACTAACCCTAACCCTAACCCTAACCCATACCCTACGCCGTGCCCGAACCCCTCCCCGAACCCGTACCCTAAGCCGTACCCTAACCCTAACCCTAAGCCTAACCCTAACCCTAGGCTACCCTTGACCGCTTCTGCCTCCAATAGATTTCCTAAGCACTAGTGTTTGAAGGAACAGCTTAAAAAGAGAATCCTAATGTGATTTCTTTATAATGGGTGTGTTCCTTATCTTATCCTAGTGTCTAAACTCTTCTCCATGGCTGGACCCCCAAATAATATTCCTTTACGTGCTAAGGGGTATCTAGAGAGTGGGATAGGTTTAATAACTACCCTAACCCTAACACGTACCCTAACCCTAACCCCTACCCTAACCCTAACACGTACCCTAATCCTAAACTGTACCCTGAACCGAGCCCTAACCCTAACACTAACCCTAACCCTAACCCTAACCCATACCCTACGCCGTACCCGAACCCCTCCCCGAACCCGTACCCTAAGCCGTACCCTAAGCCTAACCCTAAGCCTAACCCTAACCCTAGGCTACCCTTGACTGCTTCTGCCTCCAATAGATTTCCTAAGCACTAGTGTTTTAAGAAACAGCTTAAAAAGAGAATCCTAATGTGATTTCTTTATAATGGGTGTGTTCCTTATTTTATCCTAGTGTCTAAACTCTTCTCCATGGCTGGACCCCCAAATAATATTCCTTTACGTGCTAAGGGGTATCTAGAGAGTGGGATAGGTTTAATAACTACCCTAACCCTAACACGTACCCTAACCCTAACCCCTACCCTAACCCTAACACGTACCCTAATCCTAACCCGTACCCTGAACCGAGCCCTAACCCTAACACTAACCCTAACCCTAACCCTAACCCATACCCTACGCCGTACCCGAACCCCTCCCCGAACCCGTACCCTAAGCCGTACCCTAAGCCTAACCCTAAGCCTAACCCTAACCCTAGGCTACCCTTGACTGCTTCTGCCTCCAACAGATTTCCTAAGCACTAGTGTTTGAAGGAACAGCTTAAAAAGAGAATCCTAATGTGATTTCTTTATAATGGGTGTGTTCCTTATCTTATCCTAGTGTCTAAACTCTTCTCCATGGCTGGACCCCCAAATAATATTCCTTTACGTGCTAAGGGGTATCTAGAGAGTGGGATAGGTTTAATAACTACCCTAACCCTAATGCGTACCCTAACCCTAACCCCTACCCTAACCCTAACACGTACCCTAATCCTAACCCGTACCCTGAACCGAGCCCTAACCCTAACACTAACCCTAACCCTAACCCTAACCCATACCCTATGCCGTACCCGAACCCCTCCCCGAACCCGTACCCTAAGCCGTACCCTAAGCCTAACCCTAAGCCTAACCCTAACCCTAGGCTACCCTTGACTGCTTCTGCCTCCAATAGATTTCCTAAGCACTAGTGTTTGAAGGAACAGCTTAAAAAGAGAATCCTAATGTGATTTCTTTATAATGGGTGTGTTCCTTATCTTACCCTAGTGTCTAAACTCTTCTCCATGGCTGGACCCCCAAATAATATTCCTTTACATGCTAAGGGGTATCTAGAGAGTGGGATAGGTTTAATAACTACCCTAACCCTAACGCGTACCCTAACCCTAACCCCTACCCTAACCCTAAAACGTACCCTAATCCTAACCCGTACACTAAACCGAGCCCTAACCCTAACTCAAACCCTAACCCTAACCCTAACCCATACCCTACGCTGTACCCGAACCCCTCCCCGAACCCGTACCCTAAGCCGTACCCTAAGCCTAACCCTAAGCCTAACCCTAACCCTAGGCTACCCTTGACTGCTTCTGCCTCCAATAGATTTCCTAAGCACTAGTGTTTGAAGGAACAGCTTAAAAAGAGAATCCTAATGTGATTTCTTTATAATGTATGTGTTCCTTATTTTATCCTAGTGTCTAAACTCTTCTCCATGGCTGGACCCGCAAATAATATTCCTTTACGTGCTAAGGGGTATCTAGAGAGTGGGATAGGTTTAATAACTACCCTAACCCTAACACGTACCCTAATCCTAACCCGTACCCTGAACCGAGCCCTAACCCTAACACTAACCCTAACCCTAACCCTAACCCATACCCTACGCCGTACCCGAACCCCTCCCCGAACCCGTACCCTAAGCCGTACCCTAAGCCTAACCCTAAGCCTAACCCTAACCCTAGGCTACCCTTGACTGCTTCTGCCTCCAATAGATTTCCTAAGCACTAGTGTTTTAAGAAACAGCTTAAAAAGAGAATCCTAATGTGATTTCTTTATAATGGGTGTGTTCCTTATCTTATCCTAGTGTCTAAACTCTTCTCCATGGCTGGACCCCCAAATAATATTCCTTTACGTGCTAAGGGGTATCTAGAGAGTGGGATAGGTTTAATAACTACCCTAACCCTAACGCGTACCCTAACCCTAACCCCTACCCTAACCCTAACACGTACCCTAATCCTAACCCGTACCCTGAACCGAGCCCTAACCCTAACACTAACCCTAACCCTAACCCTAACCCATACCCTATGCCGTACCCGAACCCCTCCCCGAACCCGTACCCTAAGCCGTACCCTAAGCCTAACCCTAAGCCTAACCCTAACCCTAGGCTACCCTTGACTGCTTCTGCCTCCAATAGATTTCCTAAGCACTAGTGTTTGAAGGAACAGCTTAAAAAGAGAATCCTAATGTGATTTCTTTATAATGGGTGTGTTCCTTATCTTATCCTAGTGTCTAAACTCTTCTCCATGGCTGGACCCCCAAATAATATTCCTTTACATGCTAAGGGGTATCTAGAGAGTGGGATAGGTTTAATAACTACCCTAACCCTAACGCGTACCCTAACCCTAACCCCTACCCTAACCCTAAAACGTACCCTAATCCTAACCCGTACACTAAACCGAGCCCTAACCCTAACTCAAACCCTAACCCTAACCCTAACCCATACCCTACGCTGTACCCGAACCCCTCCCCGAACCCGTACCCTAAGCCGTACCCTAAGCCTAACCCTAAGCCTAACCCTAACCCTAGGCTACCCTTGACTGCTTCTGCCTCCAATAGATTTCCTAAGCACTAGTGTTTGAAGGAACAGCTTAAAAAGAGAATCCTAATGTGATTTCTTTATAATGGGTGTGTTCCTTATCTTATCCTAGTGTCTAAACTCTTCTCCATGGCTGGACCCGCAAATAATATTCCTTTACGTGCTAAGGGGTATCTAGAGAGTGGGATAGGTTTACTAACTACCCTAACCCTAATGCGTACCCTAACCCTAACCCCTACCCTAACCCTAACACGTACCCTAATCCTAACCCGTACCCTAAACCGAGCCCTAACCCTAACACGAACCCTAACCCTAACCCTAAACCATACCCTACGCCGTACCCGAACCCCTCCCCGAACCCCTACCCTAAGCCGTACCCTAACCCTAACCCTAAGCCTAACCCTAACCCTAGGCTACCCTTGACTGCTTCTGCCTCCAATAGATTTCCTAAGCACTAGTGTTTTAAGGAACAGCTTAAAAAGAGAATCCTAATGTGATTTCTTTATAATGTATGTGTTCCTTATTTTATCCTAGTGTCTAAACTCTTCTCCATGGCTGGACCCGCAAATAATATTCCTTTACGTGCTAAGGGGTATCTAGAGAGTGGGATAGGTTTAATAACTACCCTAACCCTAACACGTACCCTAATTCTAACCCGTACCCTGAACCGAGCCCTAACCCTAACACTAACCCTAACCCTAACCCTAACCCATACCCTACGCCGTACCCGAACCCCTCCCCGAACCCGTACCCTAAGCCGTACCCTAAGCCTAACCCTAAGCCTAACCCTAACCCTAGGCTACCCTTGACTGCTTCTGCCTCCAACAGATTTCCTAAGCACTAGTGTTTGAAGGAACAGCTTAAAAAGAGAATCCTAATGTGATTTCTTTATAATGGGTGTGTTCCTTATCTTATCCTAGTGTCTAAACTCTTCTCCATGGCTGGACCCCCAAATAATATTCCTTTACGTGCTAAGGGGTATCTAGAGAGTGGGATAGGTTTAATAACTACCCTAACCCTAACGCGTACCCTAACCCTAACCCCTACCCTAACCCTAACACGTACCCTAATCCTAACCCGTACCCTGAACCGAGCCCTAACCCTAACACTAACCCTAACCCTAACCCTAACCCATACCCTATGCCGTACCCGAACCCCTCCCCGAACCCGTACCCTAAGCCGTACCCTAAGCCTAACCCTAAGCCTAACCCTAACCCTAGGCTACCCTTGACTGCTTCTGCCTCCAATAGATTTCCTAAGCACTAGTGTTTGAAGGAACAGCTTAAAAAGAGAATCCTAATGTGATTTCTTTATAATGGGTGTGTTCCTTATCTTATCCTAGTGTCTAAACTCTTCTCCATGGCTGGACCCCCAAATAATATTCCTTTACATGCTAAGGGGTATCTAGAGAGTGGGATAGGTTTAATAACTACCCTAACCCTAACACGTACCCTAACCCTAACCCCTACCCTAACCCTAACACGTACCCTAATCCTAACCTGTACCCTGAACCGAGCCCTAACCCTAACACTAACCCTAACCCTAACCCTAACCCATACCCTACGCCGTACCCGAACCCCTCCCCGAACCCGTACCCTAAGCCGTACCCTAAGCCTAACCCTAAGCCTAACCCTAACCCTAGGCTACCCTTGACTGCTTCTGCCTCCAATAGATTTCCTAAGCACTAGTGTTTTAAGAAACAGCTTAAAAAGAGAATCCTAATGTGATTTCTTTATAATGGGTGTGTTCCTTATCTTATCCTAGTGTCTAAACTCTTCTCCATGGCTGGACCCCCAAATAATATTCCTTTACGTGCTAAGGGGTATCTAGAGAGTGGGATAGGTTTAATAACTACCCTAATCCTAACACGTACCCTAACCCTAACCCCTACCCTAACCCTAACACGTACCCTAATCCTAACCCGTACCCTGAACCGAGCCCTAACCCTAACACTAACCCTAACCCTAACCCTAACCCATACCCTACGCCGTACCCGAACCCCTCCCCGAACCCGTACCCTAAGCCGTACCCTAAGCCTAACCCTAAGCCTAACCCTAACCCTAGGCTACCCTTGACTGCTTCTGCCTCCAACAGATTTCCTAAGCACTAGTGTTTGAAGGAACAGCTTAAAAAGAGAATCCTAATGTGATTTCTTTATAATGGGTGTGTTCCTTATCTTATCCTAGTGTCTAAACTCTTCTCCATGGCTGGACCCCCAAATAATATTCCTTTACGTGCTAAGGGGTATCTAGAGAGTGGGATAGGTTTAATAACTACCCTAACCCTAACGCGTACCCTAACCCTAACCCCTACCCTAACCCTAACACGTACCCTAATCCTAACCCGTACCCTGAACCGAGCCCTAACCCTAACACTAACCCTAACCCTAACCCTAACCCATACCCTATGCCGTACCCGAACCCCTCCCCGAACCCGTACCCTAAGCCGTACCCTAAGCCTAACCCTAAGCCTAACCCTAACCCTAGGCTACCCTTGACTGCTTCTGCCTCCAATAGATTTCCTAAGCACTAGTGTTTGAAGGAACAGCTTAAAAAGAGAATCCTAATGTGATTTCTTTATAATGGGTGTGTTCCTTATCTTATCCTAGTGTCTAAACTCTTCTCCATGGCTGGACCCCCAAATAATATTCCTTTACATGCTAAGGGGTATCTAGAGAGTGGGATAGGTTTAATAACTACCCTAACCCTAACGCGTACCCTAACCCTAACCCCTACCCTAACCCTAAAACGTACCCTAATCCTAACCCGTACACTAAACCGAGCCCTAACCCTAACTCAAACCCTAACCCTAACCCTAACCCATACCCTACGCTGTACCCGAACCCCTCCCCGAACCCGTACCCTAAGCCGTACCCTAAGCCTAACCCTAAGCCTAACCCTAACCCTAGGCTACCCTTGACTGCTTCTGCCTCCAATAGATTTCCTAAGCACTAGTGTTTGAAGGAACAGCTTAAAAAGAGAATCCTAATGTGATTTCTTTATAATGGGTGTGTTCCTTATCTTATCCTAGTGTCTAAACTCTTCTCCATGGCTGGACCCGCAAATAATATTCCTTTACGTGCTAAGGGGTATCTAGAGAGTGGGATAGGTTTACTAACTACCCTAACCCTAATGCGTACCCTAACCCTAACCCCTACCCTAACCCTAACACGTACCCTAATCCTAACCCGTACCCTAAACCGAGCCCTAACCCTAACACGAACCCTAACCCTAACCCTAAACCATACCCTACGCCGTACCCGAACCCCTCCCCGAACCCCTACCCTAAGCCGTACCCTAACCCTAACCCTAAGCCTAACCCTAACCCTAGGCTACCCTTGACTGCTTCTGCCTCCAATAGATTTCCTAAGCACTAGTGTTTTAAGGAACAGCTTAAAAAGAGAATCCTAATGTGATTTCTTTATAATGTATGTGTTCCTTATTTTATCCTAGTGTCTAAACTCTTCTCCATGGCTGGACCCGCAAATAATATTCCTTTACGTGCTAAGGGGTATCTAGAGAGTGGGATAGGTTTAATAACTACCCTAACCCTAACACGTACCCTAATTCTAACCCGTACCCTGAACCGAGCCCTAACCCTAACACTAACCCTAACCCTAACCCTAACCCATACCCTACGCCGTACCCGAACCCCTCCCCGAACCCGTACCCTAAGCCGTACCCTAAGCCTAACCCTAAGCCTAACCCTAACCCTAGGCTACCCTTGACTGCTTCTGCCTCCAACAGATTTCCTAAGCACTAGTGTTTGAAGGAACAGCTTAAAAAGAGAATCCTAATGTGATTTCTTTATAATGGGTGTGTTCCTTATCTTATCCTAGTGTCTAAACTCTTCTCCATGGCTGGACCCCCAAATAATATTCCTTTACGTGCTAAGGGGTATGTAGAGAGTGGGATAGGTTTAATAACTACCCTAACCCTAACGCGTACCCTAACCCTAACCCTAACACGTACCCTAATCCTAACCTGTACCCTGAACCGAGCCCTAACCCTAACACTAACCCTAACCCTAACCCTAACCCATACCCTACGCCGTACCCGAACCCCTCCCCGAACCCGTACCCTAAGCCGTACCCTAAGCCTAACCCTAAGCCTAACCCTAACCCTAGGCTACCCTTGACTGCTTCTGCCTCCAACAGATTTCCTAAGCACTAGTGTTTGAAGGAACAGCTTAAAAAGAGAATCCTAATGTGATTTCTTTATAATGGGTGTGTTCCTTATCTTATCCTAGTGTCTAAACTCTTCTCCATGGCTGGACCCCCAAATAATATTCCTTTACGTGCTAAGGGGTATCTAGAGAGTGGGATAGGTTTAATAACTACCCTAACCCTAACGCGTACCCTAACCCTAACCCCTACCCTAACTCTAACACGTACCCTAATCCTAACCCGTACCCTGAACCGAGCCCTAACCCTAACACTAACCCTAACCCTAACCCTAACCCATACCCTATGCCGTACCCGAACCCCTCCCCGAACCCGTACCCTAAGCCGTACCCTAAGCCTAACCCTAAGCCTAACCCTAACCCTAGGCTACCCTTGACTGCTTCTGCCTCCAATAGATTTCCTAAGCACTAGTGTTTGAAGGAACAGCTTAAAAAGAGAATCCTAATGTGATTTCTTTATAATGGGTGTGTTCCTTATCTTATCCTAGTGTCTAAACTCTTCTCCATGGCTGGACCCCCAAATAATATTCCTTTACATGCTAAGGGGTATCTAGAGAGTGGGATAGGTTTAATAACTACCCTAACCCTAACACATACCCTAACCCTAACCCCTACCCTAACCCTAACACGTACCCTAATCCTAACCTGTACCCTGAACCGAGCCCTAACCCTAACACTAACCCTAACCCTAACCCTAACCCATACCCTACGCCGTACCCGAACCCCTCCCCGAACCCGTACCCTAAGCCGTACCCTAAGCCTAACCCTAAGCCTAACCCTAACCCTAGGCTACCCTTGACTGCTTCTGCCTCCAATAGATTTCCTAAGCACTAGTGTTTTAAGAAACAGCTTAAAAAGAGAATCCTAATGTGATTTCTTTATAATGGGTGTGTTCCTTATCTTATCCTAGTGTCTAAACTCTTCTCCATGGCTGGACCCCCAAATAATATTCCTTTACGTGCTAAGGGGTATCTAGAGAGTGGGATAGGTTTAATAACTACCCTAATCCTAACACGTACCCTAACCCTAACCCCTACCCTAACCCTAACACGTACCCTAATCCTAACCCGTACCCTGAACCGAGCCCTAACCCTAACACTAACCCTAACCCTAACCCTAACCCATACCCTACGCCGTACCCGAACCCCTACCCGAACCCGTACCCTAAGCCGTACCCTAAGCCTAACCCTAAGCCTAACCCTAACCCTAGGCTACCCTTGACTGCTTCTGCCTCCAACAGATTTCCTAAGCACTAGTGTTTGAAGGAACAGCTTAAAAAGAGAATCCTAATGTGATTTCTTTATAATGGGTGTGTTCCTTATCTTATCCTAGTGTCTAAACTCTTCTCCATGGCTGGACCCCCAAATAATATTCCTTTACGTGCTAAGGGGTATCTAGAGAGTGGGATAGGTTTAATAACTACCCTAACCCTAACGCGTACCCTAACCCTAACCCCTACCCTAACCCTAACACGTACCCTAATCCTAACCCGTACCCTGAACCGAGCCCTAACCCTAACACTAACCCTAACCCTAACCCTAACCCATACCCTATGCCGTACCCGAACCCCTCCCCGAACCCGTACCCTAAGCCGTACCCTAAGCCTAACCCTAAGCCTAACCCTAACCCTAGGCTACCCTTGACTGCTTCTGCCTCCAATAGATTTCCTAAGCACTAGTGTTTGAAGGAACAGCTTAAAAAGAGAATCCTAATGTGATTTCTTTATAATGGGTGTGTTCCTTATCTTATCCTAGTGTCTAAACTCTTCTCCATGGCTGGACCCCCAAATAATATTCCTTTACATGCTAAGGGGTATCTAGAGAGTGGGATAGGTTTAATAACTACCCTAACCCTAACGCGTACCCTAACCCTAACCCCTACCCTAACCCTAAAACGTACCCTAATCCTAACCCGTACACTAAACCGAGCCCTAACCCTAACTCAAACCCTAACCCTAACCCTAACCCATACCCTACGCTGTACCCGAACCCCTCCCCGAACCCGTACCCTAAGCCGTACCCTAAGCCTAACCCTAAGCCTAACCCTAACCCTAGGCTACCCTTGACTGCTTCTGCCTCCAATAGATTTCCTAAGCACTAGTGTTTGAAGGAACAGCTTAAAAAGAGAATCCTAATGTGATTTCTTTATAATGGGTGTGTTCCTTATCTTATCCTAGTGTCTAAACTCTTCTCCATGGCTGGACCCGCAAATAATATTCCTTTACGTGCTAAGGGGTATCTAGAGAGTGGGATAGGTTTACTAACTACCCTAACCCTAATGCGTACCCTAACCCTAACCCCTACCCTAACCCTAACACGTACCCTAATCCTAACCCGTACCCTAAACCGAGCCCTAACCCTAACACGAACCCTAACCCTAACCCTAAACCATACCCTACGCCGTACCCGAACCCCTCCCCGAACCCCTACCCTAAGCCGTACCCTAACCCTAACCCTAAGCCTAACCCTAACCCTAGGCTACCCTTGACTGCTTCTGCCTCCAATAGATTTCCTAAGCACTAGTGTTTTAAGGAACAGCTTAAAAAGAGAATCCTAATGTGATTTCTTTATAATGTATGTGTTCCTTATTTTATCCTAGTGTCTAAACTCTTCTCCATGGCTGGACCCGCAAATAATATTCCTTTACGTGCTAAGGGGTATCTAGAGAGTGGGATAGGTTTAATAACTACCCTAACCCTAACACGTACCCTAATTCTAACCCGTACCCTGAACCGAGCCCTAACCCTAACACTAACCCTAACCCTAACCCTAACCCATACCCTACGCCGTACCCGAACCCCTCCCCGAACCCGTACCCTAAGCCGTACCCTAAGCCTAACCCTAAGCCTAACCCTAACCCTAGGCTACCCTTGACTGCTTCTGCCTCCAACAGATTTCCTAAGCACTAGTGTTTGAAGGAACAGCTTAAAAAGAGAATCCTAATGTGATTTCTTTATAATGGGTGTGTTCCTTATCTTATCCTAGTGTCTAAACTCTTCTCCATGGCTGGACCCCCAAATAATATTCCTTTACGTGCTAAGGGGTATCTAGAGAGTGGGATAGGTTTAATAACTACCCTAACCCTAACGCGTACCCTAACCCTAACCCCTACCCTAACCCTAACACGTACCCTAATCCTAACCCGTACCCTGAACCGAGCCCTAACCCTAACACTAACCCTAACCCTAACCCTAACCCATACCCTATGCCGTACCCGAACCCCTCCCCGAACCCGTACCCTAAGCCGTACCCTAAGCCTAACCCTAAGCCTAACCCTAACCCTAGGCTACCCTTGACTGCTTCTGCCTCCAATAGATTTCCTAAGCACTAGTGTTTGAAGGAACAGCTTAAAAAGAGAATCCTAATGTGATTTCTTTATAATGGGTGTGTTCCTTATCTTATCCTAGTGTCTAAACTCTT